>NC_057008.1:454919-459912 GCF_000002595.2 Chlamydomonas reinhardtii
GGGGGCGGGGGCCCAACGAGCCATGAATGAGTTGAATCGATTCTGGGGGCATCAGGTTGGTTCAAACATACCTCAAACACTGAAGCGATGCCAAAAACAAATTAAGCAATATACTACAGCACGACACAGGTGCAGCGTGCGTCAACGCAGGTCAACGTGATTTGGGCACGGATTCAAAGCGCCTGGTTCGGGCCAACAGTGCGCGCATAATAAAGGCGGAAGGCGTTTGCTCTCTCCATGCCGCCCGAGAAACTACGGGTCGCTATGAAGCTGCGGTGCGCTTATCCCTTGCCCTCCCTTGCTCCCGCCAACCTCGCCAGCACCACGCCTCCCTCGCTGCTGCTTTTGTCGCTCTCGCGCGCTGCTCGCAGCCTGCTTCACGGGCAGCCACATGATCACGCTGGTGGTGGCGGGCGTCACGGCGGCCGTGTTCTTCTTCATGACGGCACTCATGGTGGGTTTTACGGAAGGAAGGCAGACGTGTTTTGCATGTGTGTGTATGTGTGTGTGCGGGAAGGGGACTTGGACTCTCCCCATGCGAACTGAGGAAAAGGAGCAAGCCGATTCTGGCACGCAAGAACGAGGGCGTTCGCTGGGTCGCTGGATTACCCATGGTTTGCCAAACCCCGAGAGGCCGAGCCGTAGGCCCTAAAACCCTAGGAGGACCGCCATTCCTGACACTGCTCACACCGCGGCGCTGCCTGTGTCTGTCCTGCTCAGCTGGTGGCGGGCTGCGACTTGAGTCCGGTGGCTCACGGCCTCATGGCCTCGCCCGCCGCCGTGCTGCGGCTGCGTGTGCTGCTGCTCAAGGCGGCCTACGTGGGCGCGGCGGACCTGCTGGGGGAGTGGCGCAAGACGCAGGTAGGCGCGCTGCGGGGGGTGAGGGGGGTGGGTTGTAGATACCAGCCCAAACTAAACCAAATCCAATGCAATAGAGCGAGGGGGGTGGGGCGGGGATGGGGGTGGGGCTATGGGAGGCAGGGCAGCAGGTGATACCAGTCTCTGCTAAACCGAACCCAGGGGGATAGTAAGCGTGCATGGGGCACGGAGCGTGCGTGGGCACGGGGTTATTAAATCACAAGCGGGTGAGGGGCAGTAGGAAGTGGGAGGGCGGGTTGGGTTTGCTTGCCGAGACCAGCATCAGGGGGGATGAGCAGTAGGCAGAGGGTGGCTGGTTGGCGGGCGGGTGGGCAGGAGAATCCCCCGTGCCCCTTGCCCTGTAACCCAGAACCCACATCCCGATCTCAGCTGCACGCTCCCCCGACACACGCTCCCCAACACATGCCCCCCCCCCAAACACACGCCCCCCCCAACACACGCCCCCCCCCCCAACACACGCTGCTCCCTGCCCGCCCCCCCTCCCCCCCCCCACACACCAGGCCCTGGCCATGGTGGGCTGTGTTGCGCTGGTGTGCTGGTACAACCTGCGCTCGCTGCCCTTCCTGCGCCCCTACGTCAACGACGCCTGGGGCGGCTGTTGGGCCGCGGTGCTGTACGCGGCCTGCTGCCTGGCGGCCTGGGTGTTCGACCCGCGCCGCGACGACAAGGCGGTGGGGCAGCGGTACTGCATGGTGTGTTTGGCATGACTGTGCGGGTGTGGTAGCACCGTGTGCTGTGTGTGTGTGTGTGTGTGCATTGTGTGTGTGTGTGTGTGTGTGTGTGTGTGTGTGTGTGTGTGTGTTTGTGTTTGTGTGCTTCAGGAGGGCCGTGAAAGCGAGGGCGATCCTGCAGCGAGGGCTCGCGCTCGTGTGCTTGTGTGTGTGTCTGTGTGTCTGTGTGTGTGTCTCTCTCTCTGAGTGTGTGTGTGTGTGTGTGTGTGTGTGTGTATATGTGTGTGTATGTGTGTGTGTGAAAGTACGGCTGCGCCTTGCTGTGCCCACTGCCTAGGCTAGTAGACCTTGCTCGCTGGAGCCTGCTGATTCCCCCTACCCCTTTTCCAAACATCCTTGCAGCCCCCCAAATGTAACATACAAACCAAACTCCAACCCCGATTTTCGCGAAAACAGATAGTGCTGTACGGCGTGTTCCCGGCCGCTGCGGCGGGCGCGGCGATGACGGCGGCGGTGTGTCGCTGGCGGCTGCGGGTGGCGCCGCGCTTCCGGGGGCTTGATGCGGCGGCGCTGGGGGCGGTCGGGCTGAGGAAGGTGCACAAGTTCGGGCGAGCAGGTGGGTGGGTGGGGGAACGAGGCAGCGAGGGAGCGAGGGAGCGAAGACTGTTGGGATGGTGTGGTGGCGTGGGCGGAGGCGGTGGCGTGGGAGTGTGTACGGGGGCCCGGGTTTTAGGGTTGTGGCATGCTGGATGGTGGGCCATGTGCGCATCCTGCGCCCCCGGGCCCCTCCCCGTCCTCCCCATCCCCAACCCCGCGTCTCGCCCAGCTGTACCTACCTTGTGACCGCTGTCCCTACCTTTGTAACCACTGCCCTAAACCTCGCAACCCCTCCACCTGCTTTCAGAGGAGGTGGAGGTGGTGTCGCGGGCCATGCGGCGCTTCGACGCGGATGGGCAGGTGCTGGTAGATGCGGCGGCGCTGGGGGAGGCGGTCATCAAGGTGTGTGTGTGGGGGGGGGGGGCGGGGGAGGTGGGGGAGGCGATCATCAAGGTGGGTGGGGTGGGGCATGGAGGCGGTCATCACGGGACCAGCCCAAACCAAAACGCACCCAATGCAAAAGAGCGAGGATGGGGGGTGGGGGTTGCGGGGAAGACGTGGGACCACGCACCGGCAGAACCGTGCAGCGGTCCTTCGTCCTCGCCTCTGCCGGATGCATGTGCTGTGGGGCGACATGCCTGCTGAACCGCCAGCCGCATCCCGCAGCAGCCTCCGCTGCTGCTGCATGCCGCAGCTGCCGTGCCGCCCTGTGTCTGACGGCGCCGCCCCCCTTCATCAGGGCCGTGCTCTGTGTATGTGTCCCCTGCGCTGCCCCTGGCACCACCACCACCACCACCACGACCCACCTGGCTACGCCTTCTACTCATAAGTGGACCCCCCCCCATACGGAGAGACAACGAGCTGGAGCGCGGCCGCGCGGATGGCCGCTCATGTGGTAACGACTTCGTCTGCAGTCTTCAGTGCATCCTGTACCGCTTTTCCAAACATCCTTGCAGCCCCCGCCACCACCACCACCACCACCACCACCACCACCACCACCACCACCACCACCACCACCACCACCACCACCACCACCACCACCACCACCACCACCACCACCACCACCACCACCACCACCACCACCACCACCACCACCACCACCACCACCACCACCACCACCACCACCACCACCACCACCACCACCACCACCACCACATCACACCTGCCCCCCCGCCCCCCTGTGTACCTTTGTACCTGGCTACGACTTCACTTCGTAAACTTAATGCATGTACCCCCCCTTGCAGTGCGGCCTGGCCATGTTCCCGGGCGATGTGGGGCTGCTCATCCTCAACGCCAATTTCCTGATGGAGGTGAAGCGGGACGGCCCGGCGGCGCGAACACAGCTGCAGCTGGCGCTCAAGGGGTCGCCCAGGTGGGAGAGAGAGGGCGCGTGGGAGGGGGCGTGAGGGAGGGCGGCTGTATGTGGAGGTGGAGGTGGTGAAACGCGAGAGGGCATCAGCCTGCTAGGCCCGCCCAATGGAGTGATAGAGAGAGAGGGCAGGTGTTTAGGTGGAGGTTGAGGCGGTGTATACGGCTGCAGCGCAGTCGCAAGCGCAGCCTTACCTGTAAGAACCAGAGGTCCAAACCAAACTGCATGCCCGTTACATCCTTAACCCTACCTCCTGTCGTCTCGATGTCTTGCTCGCACCACCTCGCACTCGCAGTCTCATCCAGCGCTACCAGATCTTCTCCAGCGCCGAGACCAGCAAGCGGCTCAAGGAGGGGGCGGAGGGGCACGGCGGCGGCGGCGGCCTGGACCTGCACAGCTATGTGGAGTTCAAGAGGAATTACAGGTAGGTGCGGAATGGGCGGGACCAGTGGGTGAGGAATGGGCGGGACCAGGTGCGGGATGGCACTAAGGTGTGTCGCACGCAGCAGTGGGCCCACTCACACCCACACACAGAGTCACACACACACACACATCATTACGGGGGTTGCGCGATTTCCGGTTGGTAAGACCGGCGGCTCACCGCAGCAGGTATGCGAGGTAACTTCAGGTAACATCCGTAAACCGTCGCTTTGCTGCATCGCATACACTGTCTTTGCGCAACGTTTTCCTTGTGCTCTGTAACACATCATTACACAGCATTCAAAGTCCATCGCAGATTACCGGTAGCACACATTTGTACCGCCTGAGCCCGCCGCTCACACCACCACACTCGCACCACGCACCACGCCTCACGCCTCCTACCACACCGCCGCGCAGGGCGGTCGTACGTGTGCACAAGGCGGCGCTGGCGGCTCAGCGCGACTTCTGGTCGCTGCTGCTGGGCAAGGGCCGGGTGGCGGCGGCGGCGATGCAGGAGACCCTGGCGGCGGTGGAGGCGGCGGCGGACACAGCGCACCAGGTGGGTGGGTGGGTGGCGTGGGTGGCGTGGGTGGCTAGCGTGGCCCTGTTGGCTGCTGCTGATGGTCGGGGCGTCTAACACCGAAGGCAAGTCGGCGTGGCCAACCGGAACACCACCGCAATGCGGCGATGTCGGTTGTGGGCGTGCATGTGGCGAGCGTGTGCATGCGTGTAGATGTGTCCAACCAATGCCCGCGCCGTGCCCCGCACACGAAAACACGCACACGCACACGTACGTACACGCGCACGCACACACACGCTCTAATGTGCCCCACAGGTGTACAGGCGCGTGTTGGAGCGCTACCCCAGCAACGGCAAGCTGCTGCGCTGCTACGGCAAGTTCCTGGAGGACGTGCGCAACGACCCAGTCGCGGCGTCGCGAGCTTACACCGAGGCAGCCCGCAACGGCGGCGCCGATGGACTGCTGTCGCTGGACCTCAAGGTGTGTGCGGTGTGAGCCTCGTTGATTGTGTTTGCTATCATCACATGCATGTATGTG
>NC_057008.1:460012-462512 GCF_000002595.2 Chlamydomonas reinhardtii
CGCAGATTACCGGTAGCACACATTTGTACCGCCTGAGCCCGCCGCTCACACCACCACACTCGCACCACGCACCACGCCTCACGCCTCCTACCACACCGCCGCGCAGGGCGGTCGTACGTGTGCACAAGGCGGCGCTGGCGGCTCAGCGCGACTTCTGGTCGCTGCTGCTGGGCAAGGGCCGGGTGGCGGCGGCGGCGATGCAGGAGACCCTGGCGGCGGTGGAGGCGGCGGCGGACACAGCGCACCAGGTGGGTGGCGTGGGTGGCGTGGGTGGCCTGGGTGGGTGGGTGGCGTGGGTGGCGTGGCGTGGGTGGGTGGCGTGGGTGGGTGGGTGGCGTGGGCGGGTGGGTGGCGTGGGTGGCGTGGGTGGCCTGGGTGGGTGGGTGGCGTGGGTGGCGTGGCGTGGGTGGGTGGCGTGGATGGGTGGCGTGGGTGGGTGGCGTGGATGGGTGGCGTGGGTGGCGTGGGTGGGTGGCGTGGGTGGCGTGGGTGGCTAGCGTGGCCCTGTTGGCTGCTGCTGATGGTCGGGGCGTCTAACACCGAAGGCAAGTCGGCGTGGCCAACCGGAACACCACCGCAATGCGGCGATGTCGGTTGTGGGCGTGCATGTGGCGAGCGTGTGCATGCGTGTAGATGTGTCCAACCAATGCCCGCGCCGTGCCCCGCACACGAAAACACGCACACGCACACGTACGTACACGCGCACGCACACACACGCTCTAATGTGCCCCACAGGTGTACAGGCGCGTGTTGGAGCGCTACCCCAGCAACGGCAAGCTGCTGCGCTGCTACGGCAAGTTCCTGGAGGACGTGCGCAACGACCCAGTCGCGGCGTCGCGAGCTTACACCGAGGCAGCCCGCAACGGCGGCGCCGATGGACTGCTGTCGCTGGACCTCAAGGTGTGTGCGGTGTGAGCCTCGTTGATTGTGTTTGCTATCATCACATGCATGTATGTGTGGTTGTGACTCGACACCTTTCTCTTGCCAAGTTGATTTTCTATTTTATTCTGTCGTAGATTGAAGGAAGCGACAAGCCCGACTTCCTGACGTCCATGGACCTGCACGAGGACGCATGCATGGTCATCAACCACGAGGGAAACATCATGATGGTCAACTCGGTGAGCGCGAGCGGGCGGGGGATCAGTTTGGCTGTGAGTGCTTCCACGACGTTTCATCGGCGGTGGCGGGCATGGTGCTCGTGAGCCGTGCTTGCTAGCTGCTTTGCTGTGCGTGGCTGGGGGTCGCCGCGCGAACCGCCTGACTTGCCTCCTCTCCGCCTGCACCGGGCCGCTAGCTGTGCACACTGCTACCTTGCTAGGCTCTCGCCAGGCCGTGCCTGTCTCTCATTTAACGTATCGCAATTCACCACCGCGTTTCCCATCCCTGCTGCAACCCCGCCCGCGACAACCCCTGTATGCACCCCCGCACCGCCGCACCCGCCAGTGTGTGACGCCGCTGCTGGGCTACCTACGCTCCGAGCTCGAGGGAGCCAGCGTCAGCCTGATCATGCCGCAGCCCTTCGCCGGCCGCCACGCCGGCTACATGCAGCGATATGTGCAGGTGCGCTGCCGCTACTGCAGCAGGTGCCGGCCAGCGGCCGTGAAAGGGTGCTGCTGGACAGTGCTGGATCTCTCCACTCTTTGAATAATCACTCTCGCAAGCTGCCTGCTGACCTAAGGGACGCAAACCGAACACGACCAGGAAAACCAAATCATCGGATTGGGCTTATAAGCATGGATGCGAGATTGCAAGAAGGGACCCATAATTATGCCATAACGCCAACTCAAAACACCCCCCGAACGCCGCAGGGCGGCGAGCCTCACATCCTGGACAGCGTGCGCGACGTGGTGGCGCTGCACCGGGACCGTGTGGTGTTCCCGCTGCAGCTGTGCGTCACCAAGCTCTCCGGCATAGGCACGTGAGTGAGCGCATGCCTGCCCGCCTGCCTGCCCGCCTGCCTGCCTGGTTGGCGACGGCACCGCTCGGGGCTGATGTCCGTGGTGTTGATTGCTTGATCAGGCCCTGTGGAGCCCTGCTTGGCTGCGGCGCCGAAGCGGGTGCTGATGCTGCTGGTATCGTAGATAGGCCCTGGCGCCCGCAACTACGGTACCGTATCATCAGCCTAACGCTGCGGTACGGCGTTTATTTATCTTCTGCTGTTGCAGGGATTCCATCTTCCTGGGCGTGATGAGGCCGGCGCCCCTGGACCCGCACAACGTGCGCGCCTGGGTGGCACCCAACGGGCTTGTGCTGTGCACCGACCCGCAATTCGCCAGCCTGACCGGGCTGACCAGCGAGGAGATGGTGAGGGGGTGGCTTGGTTGGCTCGCTGTTGGTGCGCGGTGCAGGAGCGGGAGCGGGAGCGAGGAGCAGAGCGGGCCGGGGGGGGGGCGCGAGGGACCGGGTGGGGGGTGGGGGCTTGGCGAGTGGATGGACGACGCCAAGGAGTCGTAGGTATGGGAGCAATCGGAGAGGCGCCAGCGTGGGGCATGGGACGCTC
>NC_057008.1:463854-467679 GCF_000002595.2 Chlamydomonas reinhardtii
AGGGGAGGGGAGGGGGATATGTGTGTGTATTCACACGCGCCCGGCGCACGCCTGCCCACGCACGTGCACAGGTCCGTCTCAGGGTGACAACACGTGACGATGTGGAGCTGCCGCTGCTGGAGGCCCGCGGCGGCGGCGGCGGCCGGGCCGCGGCGGCGGCGGGGATGCCCAGGACCCTGCACGTGGTGCAGGTGGGTGCCAGCACTCACGTGTGTGTGTGTGTGTGTGTGTGTGTGTGTGTGTAAGTGTGTGTGTGTGTGTGTATGTGCTGCTTTGCTGCTGCGACCCTCCGCCGCCCTACCCCGCTGCTGCGACCCTACCTCCACCGCCCCGCCCGCCGCTGCTGGCACCCCCGGCCGCCCTGCCGCCCTGCTGCCGACAGGTGTCCAGGGCGGACGCCTCCTCCACCCAGGCGCTGCACAGCGACCGCCGCCTCGTGCTCACCTGCAGCCTGGACGGCACTGTGGTTGCGGCGGACGACTCCGCCGTGTTCGGCTTCACCGGCGGGTCGGTGGTGGGCTCCAACCTTGCGGACTGCATCGACATCTTCGCCGAGTGGCGCGACAAGGCGGGCGCGCACCAGACGGAGCTGCTGCTGCTCAGCCTGCTGGACAAGGAGGCGGAGATGCCGGGTGCGTGTGTGTGTGTGTGTGACTGTGTGTGTGTGTGTGTGTGTGTGTGTGTGTGTGTGACTGTGCGTGCCTTGTAGCGCGCGATGCACGTGTGCTTTGCGTCACTGTGCGCCACCGTGCGTTGCCGGCTGCCGTTATAAACTCCATTCTTGCCTGTAAGGATTCGCGTGGTCTCGCTCTTACGCCGGCTTGTGTGCCGGTCTAGCCTGCGTCACCGCTTATCTCTTCCTACCCCGCAGGCACCAGCTGGCGTGCCAGGGTGCACAGCCCACTCACCGAGGATGCACTGCCGGACATCAGCAGCCGCAAGCGGCCGCCGAGGTCGGAGGCGGGCCGCTCCGCCTGCCTGCAGACCGAGCTCATCGACGTGTCTGACGTGGCGGCGCGGGCGGCGGCGGCGGGCCAGCGCCGCCCGGCCCTGACAGCAGCCGGCGGCTTGGCGGCGGCGGCAGGTGACGACGAGAACAACGCCGGGCCACAGAACCTCGCTCGCATCATCCTGTAAGTGGTGCTGGTGAACTCCGGCGCGTGGCTGTGCCTCACAAGAGTCTAGCTTATTGTTGCAGGGGCGCGGATTGCGCGCAGCGAGCGAGCTGCATGCTTTCTTAGCTAGACCACGACACGTAGCACCGCCATTATTGCTTTGACACAACGCGGCGCACGCAGGTGGCGGCGCGACCTGTTGTGCGGTGTGGTGGAGCTGGACGAGGCGCTGGTGGTGCGGCGAGCTGACATGGACACCGGGCTCATCGTGGGGCTGCCGCCCGCCTCCCTCGGCCGCATGCCGCTGCACAGGTGCGCGGGTGCGTGCGCCGACTTGATTATCACAGCACAGCGGTAACCATGGAGGGTATTGACCGGGTAGGGTGAAGGCAGCAGAACGCGGCCGGCTTGAACTTCGTGTGAATCCTGCAAACGAAACGCACACCGAAGCGAGCCGTGTGTTGTGTGTGGTCAGGCTTACAATGTGGATTGTAACGGGGGATCCGCTCCCGTCGCAACCGGCCGGCAGGAACGTCATTTGAGACCTGACGTATGCTTCCTATGAGTCCTGACGGGGGCTCAAACGAAACGCACACCGAAGCAAGCCGTGTGTTGTGTGTGGTCAGGCTGTGACAATGTGAAATGTAACGGGAGATCCGCTCCCGTCGCAACCGGCGACAATGCTGTTGTTCCATGGATGCCACTGCCGCATTCACTCCAGGCTGCTGGAGGTCCCGGCGGGTGCCACGTGGCAGCAGCTCATGTCGGGAGCGGCCGACAGCAGTGGCGCCGCCGGCGCCGGTGGGAAGAAGGGCAAGGCGGCCGCTGCCGCGAGGAAGTCTGCGCTCAAGGGCGGTGCGGCAGGCCTGGTGGTGTCGGGCGCGCGTGCCTTCCTGGGCGGCCACCCCGACGGCGGAACCATGCGGGTGCTGCTGCAAGGTGTCAGCAGCGCGGCAGTGGCTGCTGCGGGCGCCGCCGGTCCGGGAGCAGGAGCGGCGGGTGGAGTGAGCGGCGGCGGTGATGGAGGCGGTGGTGGTGGTGGTGGTGGCGGCGGCCGCATCACGGGCCACGCTGCACCCAGACACGTCCTACGTGGGCGCCCGAGCCAATGTGTACAAAGCGCTGGGGCTGGAGGCGCTCATGCAGCAGCAGCAGCAGCAGCAGCAGCAGCAGCAGCAGCAGCAGCAGCCGCAGCAGGGGACGGAGCAGCAGGGGGCACAGGCGGGCGGCGCGGCAGACGCGGCCGCCGCCGCAGCAGCACGCGGTGACAGCAAGCCGGTTCGCGCGGGCGCCTTCATGCGCCGGGCGCTGACTGGAGAGGAGGAGGGACTGCTGGCGGGGGTGCCGGCAATGGGGCCAGAGCGGCATGAGGAGCGGGCGCCGGCGGCCCAGCAGTCCGACGCAGGCGACGGCAAGGGCGGCAGTAGCCGGCAGCAGCCCAGCTCGCGGCCGTCAGACGATAGCGCTTTTGGCCTAGGCGGCCTGCTGCTACTGCCGCCGTCGGGCAAGGGCTGTAGCACGGAAGCGGCAGTAGCGGCAGCAGGGGATGACGACGCGGCGGCTACTGCGGCGCTGAAGGCTGCTGGGGTCAGGGTGGGAGGCTCGGAAAGAGCAGCTGAGGATCGCGACGATGACGAGGACGGGGAGGACGAGGAGTCAGGAAAGGAAGATGCTGCAGAGGAGGGTTTGGCCCTGCACAAGGTGAGAGGCGCGGCTCCGCTGTGGGCGGCTGTGGGCTGCGGCACGGAATATCTTGTGGGCGTGTGGGATATCCTAACCTGCGCCTAAACACTCACCATGTCTGCAACTGCCGGCCATGCTCATGGTGTCCGCAGAAAGCACAAAGCCAGTCCGAGTTCGTGGCGCAGTGGGTGCGCACACTGTCACGCCAGATGCTGGCGCCGCCCTCGGCTCCTGCCACGGCCGCTGAGCCGTCTCTGCCGACTGCTACTGCCACCAACCACCACCACCAGCAGCAGCAGCAGCAGCAGCAGGCATCCGCCCGCTCACTGCTGGCACCCACTCAGTCGTCCTCACCCGCAGACCCGGACGCTGCGGCGACAGGCACTCCTGGCGGCGGCGGCGGCGGCGGTGAGGCCGCTGACGCCGGCGCCGCCACCAACGCCGACGCAGACGCCGACGCCAACAGGGCACTTGCGCTGCGGAAGCAAACATCATCGCAGTCACGCCAGTCGTCACAACACGCACGCCAGTCACGCCGGCAGCAACAGACGGCAACGACCGACGCCGACAGCGCCAGTAGCCAGGGTGACGACGTCAACAGCGAGGACGCAGCCAACGACAAGAACGACGGCAACAGCCCGAACAGCCTTCAAAGCCGCCACGGCAAACACAACCGTCACGGCCAGGGCCTAGGCAACGCCGACCCCCTGCAGCGGCAGCACAGCGGCGGCAGCGCCTCCGCAGGAGAGCCCGACGCCGCCTCCGTCGTCGCCTCCTCGGTAGCCGGCGGCGGCGGCGGCGGCGGCGGCGCCGAGGATCAGGTTGTGGATGGGCGGCGGGCGCGGCTGCTGAAGCGGCTGGCGCATGTGGTGTGGGGCCCGGAGCTGGCGGGGCCTGTGGGGCGGCTGCGGCGGCGCACCGTGGGCGTGCTGCTCGCAATGCTGCTGACACACGTGGTGGGTGCAGGGTGGGTGTGTGTGTGTGTGTGTGTGTGTGTGTGTGTGACTGTGTGTGACTGTGTGTGGGT
>NC_057008.1:481959-482585 GCF_000002595.2 Chlamydomonas reinhardtii
CATCCCAACCCTCCCCAACCTCCCCAACCCGAATCCTCACCCCGAACCCCCACCTTCCCCGACCCCCACCCCACACCCACCCGGACCCTCACCCCTAGGCCAGCACCCCCCACCCCCCAACCCGCTCTCTCACCCTCCCGCATGAGGTGGTAGCAGCAGGCCTTGACGCTCAGCTGCTGCAGCCCGTAGTACACCCCGAACTCCCCGTGTTGCCGCTCGCTGGAGGACCAGAACTGGCCGGTGCTGCTGACGGGGTCCTGGAACCAGCGGAACGAGTGCATCAGCACCACCGCGGGTCGCCGAGGGTACTGCAGCAGCTTGCGGACCAGCCGCTCGAAGGGCCGCCGCACCTGCGGAGGGATTGAGGGAGGAAGGGAGGAAGGGAGGAAGGGAGGAAGGGAGGAAGGGAGGAAGGGAGGAAGGGAGGAAGGGAGGAAGGGAGGAAGGGAGGAAGGGAGGAAGGGAGGAAGGGAGGAAGGGCGTGTCAGCGCGGCAGGCAGGCAGGCAGGCAGGCAGGCAGGCAGGCAGCAGCTGCACGGTGTGCGTGGCGTGTGGCGCGTGGTGTGTGTATGCCTCGCCCTTACCCGCTGCCCCGGCAGCTCTCCAACCCAACCCCCGACCAACCT
>NC_057008.1:483199-494682 GCF_000002595.2 Chlamydomonas reinhardtii
ACCCACCCCCCACCACCCCGTACCCCCGTACCCCCAAACCCCCAGCCCCCCCCAAACCCCCCAGCCCCTAAACCCAACCTCTCCTTCCCTCTTTCCCCCTCTCCCCCCGTTCGGGCTGGTATCTACAACCCCCCTCTCACCCCGTTGTTCATGTGCGGCATGGGCATTTCCTCGTCGTTGAGGGCGTACTCCAGAATGACAATGTCCACGTCCGGAGGCACGTGCACGTTGTGGCAGGTGCTCATGTAGGCGCTGCTGGTGCCCGGCATGGCGCCGTTGTTGAGCCGCACCCGGCCGGAGCCGCCCGGAAGCTGCGACTCCAGGATTTGCTGCGCGGGGGGGGGGTGGGGTCCAGAGGGGGGGAGTGGGATTGGGGTTTGAGGTCGGGAGTTGAGGTCGGGGGTTGAGGTCGGGGGTTGAGGTAAGGGGGTTGAGGTCGGAGGATGTGGTGGGGGCGGGGGGTTCAAGGTGGGGGCGGGGGGATGGGGGGTGACAGGGGCAAGGGGGTGGTGGGTGCAGGGGCATGTGGAGGTGGACATGGAAGCAAAGGTCTTGCTCTTGCACCTGCTGCACTCCCTCCACCCACGGAGCCCTCGCCACGCGCCTCTCCCTGACCAGCCTGGCCCGTCCATTCACCCCATTCCATCCCCCCCCCCAAACCCCACCCACGCCCCCCCCCACACACATTCCGCCGCCCAGGTTACTACTGGCGCGCTCGGCTTGAACTTCCGTGACTGGGTGGGCCGTCAGACGATGATGGGAGCTCTTCATGGGGCCCGGGCACATAACTCCTCCCCCCCCCCCACACACACGCACACACCCACACACACGCTCACCTTGAGCCAGTACGGGAAGGCGGGGGCATCATGCGCGCCCTGTCCCGCCGCGATGGAGCCGCCGACGACGCCCACCGTGAGGTTCCCGCCCTCGCGGTAGCGCTGCAGCGCCGCCAGCAGCCGGCCGCGGTCGCCCAGGCCGCTCTGGCCCAGCTGCCGGTGCCGCGAGTCCAGGAACATGGTGTAGTTGCCGGGGCTGGATCGCGGGGGAGGGAGGAATGGGAGGGAGGGGAGGAGGGAGGCAGGAGGGGGTTGTAAAGGCCAGCCCAGCCCAAACCAAACCGAGCTAAACTAGCGGAGAACAGGCAGAGGCGTGAGTTGCAAGCGATGATTGGGGGCCGGGAGGGGACGACGGAGGGGTGGAGGAGGGAGGAGGATGGGGTTCGGGGTTCGGGGCCCGGGGGATGGGGGTTCCAGTCCGGAAATGGTAGCAAGGGCATGCGTGGCATATGGGGTACCGATGCAGGAAGCGGGCATCGGGCGCTCGTCTTGCGCTGCATTCCAAGGTTGGGCGACGATTCCTTGACAACTGGGACCCATATGTTCTCAAGGCTCGGGCGCACAAACTTTCCCCCCTTTGATATGAGCACATGCTCCCATCCAGGTACGGCGCATACCGGCCGGCCTGCGGCGATGACCAACGATACGCGTCGCCTTGCTTGCTCGCTTGCTTGTCCCCCTCCCCCCCTTCCCCTGCGCCTCCCCTCCCCGCACTCACGTGTACTCGTGCCTGCTGCAGGTCGCCGCCGCCAGCTCCACCATCCCTGTGTACCGCGGCCCACACTGACTCCCAGCGCCCTCACCCGCACCCGCACCGGCACCGGCACCGGCACCCGCGTCCTGCGCCGCGGCGCCAGCCAGGGGGGATGGCGGCGCCCGCCAGGTCGGTGTCCACGCCCCACCGCCGCCGCCGCCGCCGCCGTTGCCTTTGCCTAGACCCCCTGCATCCCCGGCTCCGTACAGGGCTCTAGACACCGAGAGCTCAATGGGATGCAGCAGCGCTGGCAGCAGCACCAGCAGCAGCGCCAGCTGCGGTGGGGAGGTGAGGCAGGGCGGCGCGAACGCGCCCAGCAGCCGTGTCCGCCCTAGGGAGCGGCGTGTCCACTGGCGCAGCCTGCACCGCCGGTGCTTCCCACGCTGATCCTGAGCTGCGCTGCTGGTCGGGGCCTCGGCATGATGAGCGCTCCCTGACGCATCAAAGCTGCGCCTGAGGTCCCGCTGATGGTGACCGGGGCGATGTTCGCGTGCGCCAGAGGACTGGCCTGGCACGCTCGGCACAGTCATTTTTGCCACACCCCAGCAATGGTGATCGCGAGGTGCAGCTGCTCTGCAGTTCATCATATAGCAGCGTCGGGGCGCGCAAGGGAATCTCATCGGCCGCAGTTCGCGTAGGTCGCGAGCGCCCGCCCAGCCAACTACGACTCAAACCCAGAAGAACCCATAGCTGTGGTCGCACTCATACGCGCCTACATTTAGTAATCACACCTGGTAGTAAGGAAGCGCGCTTGTCTAAAAGCCCCTGGACCGCTGCGCTGGATGTTGCAGTGTTGAAGCCGACCACTCAGAGGTTCGATACACTCAAAGAAAACGTGTGTGTAAAGCGTTGGAAATCTGAGGACTATCACACGCGAGGCCAATCGTTTGCAGCAGGAGTTTCGCAGGTTTTGCTTTCAGTGCTCCAAGCTCAAACCCCAGTTGCTTTGCGTATCCAAGTTTATGAAATAAGACTGTGCAAAAATGGATGTTGAATGTATTTGGGTCAAGAGGCGGGCCCGCCTTTCGAATGAACGTTCGACCTGCTGTTCATCCCACAGGCTGTCCGACGGGAAAGTTGCAGGGCCCGAAATATTATTATCGAGGTATAAACTGATACTGTGGCAAAGCGATTGGGTTTGATTGGAGCGCGCATAACCGTCTCGACCGTCGCGAGGCTTTGATTGCTGCTTTGCGGGCTCATTGTAAGTAGCATTGCCTCTGGTATTCATTGTTGTACCTCAGTCCACACGCAAGCAATAGAAATGCGCCCGCCCATCCGATGCCGGTTTACAACTGCACACCAGCCGCGCTTAGATTCATGGCCTCGCAGAAGCGCAGTGGCGACATGTGCGTTTCGGCGTCACTGCTGGGCCATCGCAGGTGGCAAACTGCATCTGATTGACCACGCGACAGACGCGGCTACCGGCGTCTGCGTGTCCAGGGCAGGGGTCAAGGGCGTTCAGCCGAGCAATGCCAAGGCAGCTCAAGCCAGCGCCGACAACGCGCCCTGCCTCGCGGTTGGGCTTGATGACGATTGTGTTGTTGCGTGAGCCTCATACATCACACCTCAACACGTGGTTGTCTGGGGGAAAGCCCTGCACCCACGCCTTGCACCCCTCTGGATGTGGATGTTTTGTCAAACGCGCATGAAGTTTGAGTGGAAGCGCCCGTGCCTGCTGCAGCACTGCGCCCGAGCCCACTGGTGTCAAAGACGAGACCAGGCGGCGGAGGACCTGCCCGGGAGCGGTGCCACAACGCCACAGCGTGTGCTTCATTCTTGTAGTTGACATTTACCACGGGCGCCACGGCTGCCACGGCTGATACTGGTGCGGTCAGACAGCCGCACACTGCTAGTTGATACCATGCGGAGTCACTACGGTAGTATACACCATTGTGAGGGCGCCTTGAGACCTAAGGGTGTGCGGGGGCCAGGGCAGGGGAGGCCCAGGTAGGGCCAGGGGCTCACATGCGCAGCAGGGTGGCTAAGGGTTGGCTCAGGCTCCCTGCGCCTGCCCAGCAGTGCCGGGGGGGCCCTCCCCGGGCCGGGGCTGCCCTGCGGGCCCCAGCCCAGAAACGGCTGGCGGGCGGGTGGGCGCCGATGCCGCTTTGTAGCGCGCTGCCCAGTATCGTTCGGCCCAAGGACTTTACACAGCTTTACACCAGGGGACTTGCCCCCCCCCTGCTTTACACCCGTACGACTCCTGGACCCCTCCGATTCCTCGGGGGAGGCCTTACTACTCGGGACCAACCTAATTACCCGTACCATGCGTACCCACTGGGGCTGAGCAAGCCAGCGTCACTTCTTGCAGTTACGACAAGCAGCCGCTGCCACGAGCTCGCGGCACGCACACTCAAGCAAAGACTAACGTACTACCCTTAGTAAAGACAAAGCCGCTGCAGCCCGCGTGTTTCCACCCCTCCAAGGGGCTCAGCACGCATCACTATCTTAGGACAGCCTTGAATGACGGGACGACCTCTCAAAGTGCTGTCACTCTGCTAGAACTCGAACGGCTGACAACCAAGGGCTGACTTCTCCGCACTCCTGTACTTCGCTCAAACAACACACTTGCATTCCGCAGATCCACACTCTATCACACCACGCATGCCATACCATCAATAGCAGTAATGCTAGCAAGCTCGTGCAGCATAGCGTTTCTTTTGTACCACCTACCTTACCATTTCCCACACCCTTGCATTTAGGCTCGGAGGGGAGCATTGTGTAGCATTCACAGGCCCATTTTATTGCAGGCCTGTGTGCTCGTGTGCGGTATATCTCGTACGTCCCATGGATATCAGATGCGCTTTACATACTACTCTAGCGCTCTAGACCAAACCCACGAAAACCAGCTGCACCAGTTCCTTTCGCGCGCGCCACTGGCATACGTTCATAAAGTACGATTATAGATCGTAAGAACATGATCTGCGAAGGAGGCTTGCTGCGGCTCCAGGTCCCCGGCTGACCTGAGACGGCACACAAGCTATCACACCGCATCGCGTGCACACGAATGCGACGCGCGTGGCAACGCCATGCCACACGAGATGGCAGCACCGCCCGCAGCCGCCATGAGGCAGCGCGGTCGGCAGCCGCCGAGGTGGCAGCGCCGCCCGCAGCCGCCATGAGGCAGCGCGGTCGGCAGCCGCCGGAGGTGGCAGCGCCGCCCGCAGCCGCCATGAGGCAGCGCGGTCGGCACCCGCCCGAGATGGCAGCACCGCCCGCAGCCGCCATGAGGTAGCGCGGTCGGCAGCCGCCGAGGTGGCAGCGCCGGCCGCAGCAGCCGGGTGGCTGCGCAGGCCGCGCCCGCCGGGTGGCTGCTGCTGGAACCGGCGCTGGCGCTGCTGCTGGAGCTGGGTCCGCCGCTGCCCGAAGGCGCGGCGGTGGTGTGTGTGCCGCTGTCGTGACCAGAGGCGGCGGCGCCGCTGTCGCCCTGGGGCGCGGTGGGCGCGGCGGGGCCGCCGCCGGCCGCCGGCGGCGCCATGGCGGGCGCCGCCATGACGGCGGGCATCATGGTCACTGACAGCGGGTACTGACCGTCGCGCAGCCGGCCGCGCAAGAGGATGTGGCCGGCGTGCCCTATGGTCACGTCCCCCCCCCTCGAAGACTACCCTAGTGCCGCTGGCCGCCAGCCGGCGCACGGATAGCAGGGTGAGGTGGGCTGCTGGCACGTACAGCACGCCCGTCACGTCCACGAGCTGGCCTCCCGAGAGCATCCGGAGAGTCCCCAATCCCTTGACTGGGCTGCTGCGACCATCCCCCCACAGCACGTGACTCACTCTCGAGGTCAGCTTGAAGTCGTGAAGCAGGTGCAGGAGCGGCGTGATGTGAGCGAAGGTGCCGGAGTCAACGACGGGCACGTCGAAGACGGCGGCGGCGCTCCTGGAGCTGCCACCACCAGCACTGGCTGACACCACGCTGCTGCTACTGCCGCCTGCGTTGGGGCCCAGCATGTTGTCTCCGCTCAAGTCGCGGACGACGAACACGTGGCCGCCGGAACTGGTGGTCCAGGACAACCGCGCGGTGGGGAAAGGACAGCAGGCTGCTGCTCGCGCCCGTCGGCGACGGCGCGGCGCTGCCGCTGTAGCTGCTGCTGCCGAGGCCTCGGAGGGCCAGGCTGCTGCGGCTGGTGCTGATGCTACTGCTGCTACCGCGGACCCCACCCGCGGAGCTGCGCAGGCCGAGCCCGCCGGGTGGCTGCGCAGGCCGGGCCCGCCGTTGTCCCACCCAACTGGCTGAGAATCCGGGTTCACTGCTGCAATGGCTGTGGCGGCGAACACGCTGATGCTGTCGTACAGCTGCTGTCGTACACACCGCCCCCCGCCGCCGCAGACGTAGCAGCATTGACAGCTGCTGAAAACTGCAAGGGAACATTCTGAGGGCAAGGGGCGAAGCCGCCGCCAGCGCCATAGGCGCCAGCGGCTCAGCAGCAATATGCTGCTAGTGCATGGTGGTCCGCACCAGCACCAGAGGCGCTAGCGCAAGAGCAGGTTGGGGACAGATGTGTCGCCACAACAACACCGCACAGGCTTGCCCGCCCAGTCCCAACTGCGGCGAACGAGAATACTGCGAAGCCCATTGGCCCACTGCACGTCCCACATCACAAATGAATTGCCACTTACACAGCAGATAGCCTGGCAAGGGCTACCATCACCGCTGCCCACTGGTATGGTGATGAGATGCTGCGCCTGCCGCCGCTGCTTTACGGCGCGGCGGAACCAGGGTTGGCCATTTGCCGCCGCTGCCCACAGGCGCGGCAGCACTTCCCGCCACCAGCGCTGCGGCATCGCTGTTACTGCCAGCCGCACGCATGCTTAGGCGGGGAAATAGCTTCGACCGTCCTGACTCCGGGAGAAGCGCGATAGGGCAGGCTGCAGACGCCACGCCTGGGCTGCCAACACACACCCCACTGCTGCGACTCACGCCGGAATACAGAGGGAAGCTGCACGTGGCAGCGTGACATGGGAGCGGGGTAACGCATCTGCTGCACAGTTCCGCCGTCGCTGGCGAAACCTCCCCCTGCTACCGCACACCGCTGCTGCGAGTGCTGGAGATGAGCAACGTACCATAGGTCAGCAGCCGCCGTGCTAGCCGCATAAACTCAGAACGGCGGCCTGCCGTCGCTGCTAATCACATAGCGCGCCGTTGCTGCTACCGCTGCTGGGCCGGGTCCGGCCGCGCTGTAGCTGAGATGCTGAAGTCACTGCTGCTGGCGAAGTCTCCCAGCCCACGCCAGCGCTGTGCACACCGCCACCGGTCATGCCGTGACTACCTGCTCACCCGCCGAAGCCATTGGCTCGGCGGCGCTGCAGGCGCGGAGGCATCACCACCGGTAACCCAATCCCGCGGCTGATACCCACACGTGAAGCACCTACTTGGAGGGCAGCAAGACCACCCGTAGTCCGCGGCCGCCGCAAAGACACACGTCCAGCGACGCCGCTGCCGCCGCCGTAGCTCGCAGGCACGGCGCGCTGCTTGCTGCTGCCACAACTGCAAAGTCGACTGCAGTGATGAGGCACAAGGGAGGGGGACAGCAGGCAGCCACCAAGGCACGGGGCCCCGGCACGCTGCTGCACAAGCGGGCACCCTGTGGCGGGCCGCTGCGCACTGCTGTCTGCCGCTACCAACGCGAGGGACGCGCAGTAGCAGGCCTGCTGACGCTACGCTACTGCCGCGGTCTGCCAGCCCGCGGTCTCGCTATAGCTTCTGCGCCCGCCGGCACGTCAGTGACGCCGGCGGTGCAGGTGCCAAGGGCCCAGCGCTGACTATGCCGCCGCCAGCCCGACCAGGTCCATAAAGCACGATCAGCAGCACCACCATATCCCGCTGCCACCGCTGTCCACGCCGCGCGACGCCCCCGCAACTGCCAACCCCGCCAGCAGTTGAGCCCACTGCCCTACTGCTGCGGCGGTGGAGCTACGCTGAGGCACAATGCCCGCGACGCGACCGGTGGAGACACTCACTCAATATTGAAGTGCCCATGCAGGCTGCTGTGGCGATGACGCTGCTGCAGCACTGCAGTTGCTGTCGCCCCCGCAGCTGCTGCCGCCGCTGCAGCCCGAAGGGGCGCGGCGCGCGCGCTGCAGCTAGCCGCCGCAGCCGGTTGACTCGGCCGGGGCGCACAGCTCCCACCCCTAGACACCTGACGGCGAGGCGCCGGACTGCTGCTGGAGAGTAGACGCTCCGCGAAAGCAAGCAGTCGTCCGCCGAGAGGGAGACGAGGGGGGGAAGGAGAGCAAACCGAAAGCGTCCGGGTTTCGCACACCCGTTATCGCGACCTAACAAAGCCGGAGTCACTAAGCACAACCTACCGCGCGCGGGTCACCGCAACGCGGGGCTCATAACCTGTTGGAGATATTGGGGTCGGCTGGCTAGGACTCACGGCGGGTGCGTTACACACGAGCGCAGCTATGCTGCCTGGCACCGTATTGGGGGGTCTGGTCCGCTACATCCTGCGTGTGTAGTTAGCAAAACGTGCGCTCTAGCCGGGGCAATACCCCCCGGGCGCCACGCCTGCGGCCTGGGACTGGCTGACAGACGTGACCGGCCACGAGCCGTCAACTGCCGCACTGACCTCGCCTATCACGCGGTTCGGGACGCAACCTTGCGGGACTCACGCCCGCAAACCCCAAATAACCAACACTCCCCCTCGGACCGAACCGGGTCCAACAGTCAACCGCCTCATGACAGCCAACTAACAACAAGGGGAACAGGCAAGGCCAATCACTGGCCGCAGAGGAGGAATTACCTCCCCCTCAAAGAAGCACGTCTGGCACAGCTAGCTAGTTGACCCTATGCACTGCAACACAGGCGCGCGTACCACAAGTCACACTGCCACCAGTCGCTGCCCATATGCTATACCCAAGCTGCCAACCAGGCTCAAATTACACGGGCGCATCAGGCGCGCACACCGCCGCTGCTGATGACGCCGTCACTCTAGGCTCCACTGAGTCACGCAAAGCTGGCACAAGCAGGCAGCCAGCCGTTACGCTAGAGCTGCTGTCCAGGCTGGTCGGCGCAAACTGTGGCGACGGCGTGACGTGCAGCCTCAACGGAGCTGCGCAATCAATGGCCGCCATGTGGTGCCTGTTCCCCTTGTTGTTAGTTGGCTGTCATGTGGCGGTTGACTGTTGGACCCGGTTCGGTCCGAGGGGGAGTGTTGGTTATTTGGGGTTTGCGGGCGTGAGTCCCGCAAGGTTGCGTCCCGAACCGCGTGATAGGCGAGGTCAGTGCGGCAGTTGACGGCTCGTGGCCGGTCACGTCTGTCAGCCAGTCCCAGGCCGCAGGCGTGGCGCCCGGGGGGTATTGCCCCGGCTAGAGCGCACGTTTTGCTAACTACACACGCAGGATGTAGCGGACCAGACCCCCCAATACGGTGCCAGGCAGCATAGCTGCGCTCGTGTGTAACGCACCCGCCGTGAGTCCTAGCCAGCCGACCCCAATATCTCCAACAGGTTATGAGCCCCGCGTTGCGGTGACCCGCGCGCGGTAGGTTGTGCTTAGTGACTCCGGCTTTGTTAGGTCGCGATAACGGGTGTGCGAAACCCGGACGCTTTCGGTTTGCTCTCCTTCCCCCCCTCGTCTCCCTCTCGGCGGACGACTGCTTGCTTTCGCGGAGCGTCTACTCTCCAGCAGCAGTCCGGCGCCTCGCCGTCAGGTGTCTAGGGGTGGGAGCTGTGCGCCCCGGCCGAGTCAACCGGCTGCGGCGGCTGCAGCGCGCGCGCCGCGCCCCTTCGGGCTGCAGCGGCGGCAGCAGCTGCGGGGGCGACAGCAACTGCAGTGCTGCAGCAGCGTCATCGCCACAGCAGCCTGCATGGGCACTTCAATATTGAGTGAGTGTCTCCACCGGTCGCGTCGCGGGCATTGTGCCTCAGCGTAGCTCCACCGCCGCAGCAGTAGGGCAGTGGGCTCAACTGCTGGCGGGGTTGGCAGTTGCGGGGGCGTCGCGCGGCGTGGACAGCGGTGGCAGCGGGATATGGTGGTGCTGCTGATCGTGCTTTATGGACCTGGTCGGGCTGGCGGCGGCATAGTCAGCGCTGGGCCCTTGGCACCTGCACCGCCGGCGTCACTGACGTGCCGGCGGGCGCAGAAGCTATAGCGAGACCGCGGGCTGGCAGACCGCGGCAGTAGCGTAGCGTCAGCAGGCCTGCTACTGCGCGTCCCTCGCGTTGGTAGCGGCAGACAGCAGTGCGCAGCGGCCCGCCACAGGGTGCCCGCTTGTGCAGCAGCGTGCCGGGGCCCCGTGCCTTGGTGGCTGCCTGCTGTCCCCCTCCCTTGTGCCTCATCACTGCAGTCGACTTTGCAGTTGTGGCAGCAGCAAGCAGCGCGCCGTGCCTGCGAGCTACGGCGGCGGCAGCGGCGTCGCTGGACGTGTGTCTTTGCGGCGGCCGCGGACTACGGGTGGTCTTGCTGCCCTCCAAGTAGGTGCTTCACGTGTGGGTATCAGCCGCGGGATTGGGTTACCGGTGGTGATGCCTCCGCGCCTGCAGCGCCGCCGGGCCAATGGCTTCGGCGGGTGCGCAGGTAGTCACGGCATGACCGGTGGCGGTGTGCACAGCGCTGGCGAGGGCTGGGAGACTTCGCCAGCAGCAGTGACTTCAGCATCTAAGCTACGTACAGCGCGGCCGGACCCGGCCCAGCAGCAGTAGCAGCAACGGCGCGCTATGTGATTAGCAGCGACGGCAGGTCGCCGTTCTGAGTTTATGCGGCTAGCACGGCGGCTGCTGACCTATGGTACGTTGCTCATCTCCAGCACTCGCAGCAGCGGTGTGCGGTAGCAGGGGGAGGTTTCGCCAGCGACGGCGGAACTGTGCAGCAGATGCGTTACCCCGCTCCCATGTCACGCTGCCACGTGCAGCTTCCCTCTGTATTTCGGCGTGAGTCGCAGCAGTGGGGTGTGTGTTGGCAGCCCAGGCGTGGCGTCTGCAGCCTGCCCTATCGCGCTTCTCCCGGAGTCAGGACGGTCGAAGCTATTTCCCCGCCTAAGCATGCGTGCGGCTGGCAGTAACAGCGATGCCGCAGCGCTGGTGGCGGGAAGTGCTGCCGCGCCTGCGGGCAGCGGCGGCAAATGGCCAACCCTGGTTCCGCCGCGCCGTAAAGCAGCGGCGGCAGGCGCAGCATCTCATCACCATACCAGTGGGCAGCGGTGATGGTAGCCCTTGCCAGGCTATCTGCTGTGTAAGTGGCAATTCATTTGTGATGTGGGACGTGCAGTGGGCCAATGGGCTTCGCAGTATTCTCGTTCGCCGCAGTTGGGACTGGGCGGGCAAGCCTGTGCGGTGTTGTTGTGGCGACACATCTGTCCCCAACCTGCTCTTGCGCTAGCGCCTCTGGTGCTGGTGCGGACCACCATGCACTAGCAGCATATTGCTGCTGAGCCGCTGGCGCCTATGGCGCTGGCGGCGGCTTCGCCCCTTGCCCTCAGAATGTTCCCTTGCAGTTTTCAGCAGCTGTCAATGCTGCTACGTCTGCGGCGGCGGGGGGCGGTGTGTACGACAGCAGCTGTACGACAGCATCAGCGTGTTCGCCGCCACAGCCATTGCAGCAGTGAACCCGGATTCTCAGCCAGTTGGGTGGGACAACGGCGGGCCCGGCCTGCGCAGCCACCCGGCGGGCTCGGCCTGCGCAGCTCCGCGGGTGGGGTCCGCGGTAGCAGCAGTAGCATCAGCACCAGCCGCAGCAGCCTGGCCCTCCGAGGCCTCGGCAGCAGCAGCTACAGCGGCAGCGCCGGTGCAGGAGCGGCGTGATGTGAGCGAAGGTGCCGGAGTCAACGACGGGCACGTCGAAGACGGCGGCGGCGCTCCTGGAGCTGCCACCACCAGCACTGGCTGACACCACGCTGCTGCTACTGCCGCCTGCGTTGGGGCCCAGCATGTTGTCTCCGCTCAAGTCGCGGACGA
>NC_057008.1:494782-497252 GCF_000002595.2 Chlamydomonas reinhardtii
AGCTGCGCTCGTGTGTAACGCACCCGCCGTGAGTCCTAGCCAGCCGACCCCAATATCTCCAACAGGTTATGAGCCCCGCGTTGCGGTGACCCGCGCGCGGTAGGTTGTGCTTAGTGACTCCGGCTTTGTTAGGTCGCGATAACGGGTGTGCGAAACCCGGACGCTTTCGGTTTGCTCTCCTTCCCCCCCTCGTCTCCCTCTCGGCGGACGACTGCTTGCTTTCGCGGAGCGTCTACTCTCCAGCAGCAGTCCGGCGCCTCGCCGTCAGGTGTCTAGGGGTGGGAGCTGTGCGCCCCGGCCGAGTCAACCGGCTGCGGCGGCTGCAGCGCGCGCGCCGCGCCCCTTCGGGCTGCAGCGGCGGCAGCAGCTGCGGGGGCGACAGCAACTGCAGTGCTGCAGCAGCGTCATCGCCACAGCAGCCTGCATGGGCACTTCAATATTGAGTGAGTGTCTCCACCGGTCGCGTCGCGGGCATTGTGCCTCAGCGTAGCTCCACCGCCGCAGCAGTAGGGCAGTGGGCTCAACTGCTGGCGGGGTTGGCAGTTGCGGGGGCGTCGCGCGGCGTGGACAGCGGTGGCAGCGGGATATGGTGGTGCTGCTGATCGTGCTTTATGGACCTGGTCGGGCTGGCGGCGGCATAGTCAGCGCTGGGCCCTTGGCACCTGCACCGCCGGCGTCACTGACGTGCCGGCGGGCGCAGAAGCTATAGCGAGACCGCGGGCTGGCAGACCGCGGCAGTAGCGTAGCGTCAGCAGGCCTGCTACTGCGCGTCCCTCGCGTTGGTAGCGGCAGACAGCAGTGCGCAGCGGCCCGCCACAGGGTGCCCGCTTGTGCAGCAGCGTGCCGGGGCCCCGTGCCTTGGTGGCTGCCTGCTGTCCCCCTCCCTTGTGCCTCATCACTGCAGTCGACTTTGCAGTTGTGGCAGCAGCAAGCAGCGCGCCGTGCCTGCGAGCTACGGCGGCGGCAGCGGCGTCGCTGGACGTGTGTCTTTGCGGCGGCCGCGGACTACGGGTGGTCTTGCTGCCCTCCAAGTAGGTGCTTCACGTGTGGGTATCAGCCGCGGGATTGGGTTACCGGTGGTGATGCCTCCGCGCCTGCAGCGCCGCCGAGCCAATGGCTTCGGCGGGTGCGCAGGTAGTCACGGCATGACCGGTGGCGGTGTGCACAGCGCTGGCGAGGGCTGGGAGACTTCGCCAGCAGCAGTGACTTCAGCATCTAAGCTACGTACAGCGCGGCCGGACCCGGCCCAGCAGCAGTAGCAGCAACGGCGCGCTATGTGATTAGCAGCGACGGCAGGTCGCCGTTCTGAGTTTATGCGGCTAGCACGGCGGCTGCTGACCTATGGTACGTTGCTCATCTCCAGCACTCGCAGCAGCGGTGTGCGGTAGCAGGGGGAGGTTTCGCCAGCGACGGCGGAACTGTGCAGCAGATGCGTTACCCCGCTCCCATGTCACGCTGCCACGTGCAGCTTCCCTCTGTATTTCGGCGTGAGTCGCAGCAGTGGGGTGTGTGTTGGCAGCCCAGGCGTGGCGTCTGCAGCCTGCCCTATCGCGCTTCTCCCGGAGTCAGGACGGTCGAAGCTATTTCCCCGCCTAAGCATGCGTGCGGCTGGCAGTAACAGCGATGCCGCAGCGCTGGTGGCGGGAAGTGCTGCCGCGCCTGCGGGCAGCGGCGGCAAATGGCCAACCCTGGTTCCGCCGCGCCGTAAAGCAGCGGCGGCAGGCGCAGCATCTCATCACCATACCAGTGGGCAGCGGTGATGGTAGCCCTTGCCAGGCTATCTGCTGTGTAAGTGGCAATTCATTTGTGATGTGGGACGTGCAGTGGGCCAATGGGCTTCGCAGTATTCTCGTTCGCCGCAGTTGGGACTGGGCGGGCAAGCCTGTGCGGTGTTGTTGTGGCGACACATCTGTCCCCAACCTGCTCTTGCGCTAGCGCCTCTGGTGCTGGTGCGGACCACCATGCACTAGCAGCATATTGCTGCTGAGCCGCTGGCGCCTATGGCGCTGGCGGCGGCTTCGCCCCTTGCCCTCAGAATGTTCCCTTGCAGTTTTCAGCAGCTGTCAATGCTGCTACGTCTGCGGCGGCGGGGGGCGGTGTGTACGACAGCAGCTGTACGACAGCATCAGCGTGTTCGCCGCCACAGCCATTGCAGCAGTGAACCCGGATTCTCAGCCAGTTGGGTGGGACAACGGCGGGCCCGGCCTGCGCAGCCACCCGGCGGGCTCGGCCTGCGCAGCTCCGCGGGTGGGGTCCGCGGTAGCAGCAGTAGCATCAGCACCAGCCGCAGCAGCCTGGCCCTCCGAGGCCTCGGCAGCAGCAGCTACAGCGGCAGCGCCGGTGCAGGAGCGGCGTGATGTGAGCGAAGGTGCCGGAGTCAACGACGGGCACGTCGACGACGGCGGCGGCGCTCCTGGAGCTGCCACCACCAGCACTGGCTGACACCACGCTGCTGCTACTGCCGCCTGCG
>NC_057008.1:500239-502273 GCF_000002595.2 Chlamydomonas reinhardtii
TCCTGGACCACCAGTTCCGGCGGCCACGTGTTCGTCGTCCGCGACTTGAGCGGAGACAACATGCTGGGCCCCAACGCAGGCGGCAGTAGCAGCAGCGTGGTGTCAGCCAGTGCTGGTGGTGGCAGCTCCAGGAGCGCCGCCGCCGTCTTCGACGTGCCCGTCGTTGACTCCGGCACCTTCGCTCACATCACGCCGCTCCTGCACCTGCTTCACGACTTCAAGCTGACCTCGAGAGTGAGTCACGTGCTGTGGGGGGATGGTCGCAGCAGCCCAGTCAAGGGATTGGGGACTCTCCGGATGCTCTCGGGAGGCCAGCTCGTGGACGTGACGGGCGTGCTGTACGTGCCAGCAGCCCACCTCACCCTGCTATCCGTGCGCCGGCTGGCGGCCAGCGGCACTAGGGTAGTCTTCGAGGGGGGGGGACGTGACCATAGGGCACGCCGGCCACATCCTCTTGCGCGGCCGGCTGCGCGACGGTCAGTACCCGCTGTCAGTGACCATGATGCCCGCCGTCATGGCGGCGCCCGCCATGGTGCCGCCGGCGGCCGGCGGCGGCCCCGCCGCGCCCACCGCGCCCCAGGGCGACAGCGGCGCCGCCGCCTCTGGTCACGACAGCGGCACACACACCACCGCCGCGCCTTCGGGCAGCGGCGGACCCAGCTCCAGCAGCAGCGCCAGCGCCGGTTCCAGCAGCAGCCACCCGGCGGGCGCGGCCTGCGCAGCCACCCGGCTGCTGCGGCTGGCGCCGCCACCTCCGGCGGCTGCTGGCCGCGCTGCCTCACGGCGGCTGCGGGCGGCACTGCCACCTCCGGCGGCTGCCGACCGCGCTGCCTCTTGGCGGCAGCGGGCGGCGCTGCCACCTCGGCGGCTGCCGACCGCGCTGCCTCACGGCGGCAGCGGGCGGTGCTGCCACCGCATGGCGGCCATTGATTGCGCAGCTCCGTTGAGGCTGCACGTCACGCCGCCGCCACAGTTTGCGCCGACCAGCCTGGACAGCAGCTGCGTTGGTGACCAGCGGCTCTTTGGCTAGCGTGACGGCTGGCTGCCTGCTTGTGCCAGCTTTGCGTGACTCAGTGGAGCCTAGAGTGACGGCGTCATCAGCAGCGGCGGTGTGCGCGCCTGATGCGCCCGTGTAATTTGCGCCTAGCGCCTTTGGTTGGCAGCTTGGGTATAGCATATGGGCAGCGACAAGTGGCAGTGTGACTCGTGGTACGCGCGCCTGTGTTGCAGCGCATAGGGGCAACTAGCTAGCTGTGCCAGACGTGCTTCTTTGAGGGGGAGGTAATTCCTCCTCTGCGGCCAGTGATTGGCCTTGCCTGTTCCCCTTGTTGTTAGTTGGCTGTCATGAGGCGGTTGACTGTTGGACCCGGTTCGGTCCGAGGGGGAGTGTTGGTTATTTGGGGTTTGCGGGCGTGAGTCCCGCAAGGTTGCGTCCCGAACCGCGTGATAGGCGAGGTCAGTGCGGCAGTTGACGGCTCGTGGCCGGTCACGTCTGTCAGCCAGTCCCAGGCCGCAGGCGTGGCGCCCGGGGGGTATTGCCCCGGCTAGAGCGCACGTTTTGCTAACTACACACGCAGGATGTAGCGGACCAGACCCCCCAATACGGTGCCAGGCAGCATAGCTGCGCTCGTGTGTAACGCACCCGCCGTGAGTCCTAGCCAGCCGACCCCAATATCTCCAACAGGTTATGAGCCCCGCGTTGCGGTGACCCGCGCGCGGTAGGTTGTGCTTAGTGACTCCGGCTTTGTTAGGTCGCGATAACGGGTGTGCGAAACCCGGACGCTTTCGGTTTGCTCTCCTTCCCCCCCTCGTCTCCCTCTCGGCGGACGACTGCTTGCTTTCGCGGAGCGTCTACTCTCCAGCAGCAGTCCGGCGCCTCGCCGTCAGGTGTCTAGGGGTGGGAGCTGTGCGCCCCGGCCGAGTCAACCGGCTGCGGCGGCTAGCTGCAGCGCGCGCGCCGCGCCCCTTCGGGCTGCAGCGGCGGCAGCAGCTGCGGGGGCGACAGCAACTGCAGTGCTGCAGCAGCGTCATCGC
>NC_057008.1:545467-548359 GCF_000002595.2 Chlamydomonas reinhardtii
GGCAGCGCCGCCCGCTGCCGCCAAGAGGCAGCGCGGTCGGCAGCCGCCGGAGGTGGCAGTGCCGCCCGCAGCCGCCGTGAGGCAGCGCGGCCAGCAGCCGCCGGAGGTGGCAGCGCCGCCCGCTGCCGCCATGAGGCAGCGCGGTCGGCGGAGGTGGCAGCGCCGCCCGCAGCCGCCGTGAGGCAGCGCAGTCAGCAGCCGCCGAGGTGGCAGCGCCGCCCGCAGCCGCCATGAGGCAGCGCGGTCGGCAGCCGCCGGAGGTGGCAGCGCCGCCCGCAGCCGCCATGAGGCAGCGCGGTCGGCAGCCGCCGAGGTGGCAGCGCCGCCCGCAGCCGCCATAAGGCAGCGCGGTCGGCAGCCGCCGGAGGTGGCAGCACCGCCCGCAGCCGCCATGAGGCAGCGCGGTCGGCAGCCGCCGAGGTGGCAGCGCCGCCCGCAGCCGCCATAAGGCAGCGCGGTCGGCAGCCGCCCGAGATGGCAGCACCGCCCGCAGCCGCCATGAGGCAGCGCGGTCGGCAGCCGCCGGAGGTGTGGCAGCACCAGACGTAGCAGCATTGACAGCTGCTGAAAACTGCAAGGGAACATTCTGAGGGCAAGGGGCGAAGCCGCCGCCAGCGCCATAGGCGCCAGCGGCTCAGCAGCAATATGCTGCTAGTGCATGGTGGTCCGCACCAGCACCAGAGGCGCTAGCGCAAGAGCAGGTTGGGGACAGATGTGTCGCCACAACAACACCGCACAGGCTTGCCCGCCCAGTCCCAACTGCGGCGAACGAGAATACTGCGAAGCCCATTGGCCCACTGCACGTCCCACATCACAAATGAATTGCCACTTACACAGCAGATAGCCTGGCAAGGGCTACCATCACCGCTGCCCACTGGTATGGTGATGAGATGCTGCGCCTGCCGCCGCTGCTTTACGGCGCGGCGGAACCAGGGTTGGCCATTTGCCGCCGCTGCCCGCAGGCGCGGCAGCACTTCCCGCCACCAGCGCTGCGGCATCGCTGTTACTGCCAGCCGCACGCATGCTTAGGCGGGGAAATAGCTTCGACCGTCCTGACTCCGGGAGAAGCGCGATAGGGCAGGCTGCAGACGCCACGCCTGGGCTGCCAACACACACCCCACTGCTGCGACTCACGCCGAAATACAGAGGGAAGCTGCACGTGGCAGCGTGACATGGGAGCGGGGTAACGCATCTGCTGCACAGTTCCGCCGTCGCTGGCGAAACCTCCCCCTGCTACCGCACACCGCTGCTGCGAGTGCTGGAGATGAGCAACGTACCATAGGTCAGCAGCCGCCGTGCTAGCCGCATAAACTCAGAACGGCGACCTGCCGTCGCTGCTAATCACATAGCGCGCCGTTGCTGCTACTGCTGCTGGGCCGGGTCCGGCCGCGCTGTACGTAGCTTAGATGCTGAAGTCACTGCTGCTGGCGAAGTCTCCCAGCCCTCGCCAGCGCTGTGCACACCGCCACCGGTCATGCCGTGACTACCTGCGCACCCGCCGAAGCCATTGGCCCGGCGGCGCTGCAGGCGCACTGTAACGACGGGAAACTCGCGTCTCGGCGCGTCTCAGCGCGTCCGAGCGCGTCAGGATGCGTCAGGGGGCGTCTGGCCGCGTATCGTGACGCGAGTGCTGAGACGCGAACAGTGACGCGAACTACTTTGAAGGGGACCCATACCGTGGTGCGCACGGTGTTTTACACTAGCCTATACTGCTATTGCGACAAATGTAGCCTTGCCCGGCAGTATGTGGGCTGTCATGGGCAGATTGGCCCCTGCACCTGCGCCTGCTGCCGCAAGCCCCTGCACCCCTGGCCCTGCACCCGGGCGGGCTGGCCAGCCCCGCCCCTGCCCCGTCGCCCCAACCAACCTTTAGGCGCAGTTCAGCCAGCCTGCGCCAGCCAGCCGATATGTGCCGATACTGCTTACAACAAGCCTATAAGCCTAGATACAGTAAGCAAAGGCATTGGCACAGGCGAGCATCGGTGACACCGGTGCAATCGGTCGCCCACCACCAAGTGTTTGCCCCTTGCCTCGTTTGACCGCTATTCTCTTGAAAACATAAACATCACTGACGAACTCATGAATCACTCATGATACGTCTGCCAACGGGCCTTGTTCCGTTGGTGGCGGCCTGGGGCCTTCAGAGCGCGCTTCACAGCGGGCTTGTATGGCTCCAGGCCGACCAACCCACCTCAGCGCTTACTGCGCACGTAGTGCTGTCAATGTTAACATTAGTGTTAGTGCTGGCGGCTCTGGCAACGGTTCACCTGAGCTTTGCTCCTCGCGCTATCAGCCAAAGTTCACAAACGGAAGAGCTACAAATCTTCATTAGGCTTCCTTCAGGGCAACTCGTCACGTTCGTGGGACCTGTCGATGCCACTGTGGGCTCTGTCTTCGACTTTATCGCTTCCACGACCCTCTTCCATCTAGATAACAGCCGGATGTGGCGCTTGGTCGCGCGCGGCGGCGACACGCTGCTGGAGCGTTCGACCGTGCTGGCACGTCGTGGCCTGGCGTCCGGTTCCGAGCTGCAAGTGCTCGCACGGCTAATGGGTGGCACTCCAAAGAGAAGGCCATCAGCACCCTCAGGTATAGTTGTTGGGAGTCAAGAGGCTTGGCACGGCAAAGGACTTACAACCACACCGTGTGCACGCAGACAACTGGCTCAGCCTCCACCGCTTCACCCGCTTCCAAAACCACTTCGGAGACCCCGTCTACACGTGCACCAACCCTGGATGCCGTTCGCCAACGCAGTTCAAGGATAGAGCGGCTTGCTCTCGCCACGAAAAATGCTGTGAGGGTGCACCTCGGGACCTCCCTCTCCCTGCCGGTACCGGTGGCGAAGGCGGCGCTAGGAGACGCTGACGTTCCTGAGGGAGGGAGGGATTCGCC
>NC_057008.1:548502-560370 GCF_000002595.2 Chlamydomonas reinhardtii
CCAAATCCTTGCGGGCCTCGCCCTGCTCCAGGCCAACCTCTTCCGAGCTAGACGGCTCCATTCCTATTAGGTGCTTCTTCCAAATCAAGACGCGCCGGGCCCGCGAACGCCGTTCAACGCGACGTTGCCACCCGGAGCCCTGGGTGGCAAAGTCGGCGCGCCTGTACCTCCGTGGCAGTCAGTGCTGCTACTATGTACTCTTGCTTATATTGTTTATGCCCCACCATTTGCCGAGCCCAAACGCGTGTCTCTGGCTATCGCCCACCACCGGCCCGCCCCCGCCCCATGCGCAAAACCCTACCCCTACCAGTCCCTCCCTTTACAAACGATACGTAGCAGTTTCGCAGGTGTTGAAATTGAAGGTGTTCAAAAACACCAAGAAGGTGATGATGCCCAGGGACTCGAGGGGACCATTTGGATTCACCCGTTTGAATTGGCCTCCGACCTGAGTCAAACGGGGATGGGTGATGGAATCCATCGTTTGAATGCGCTTTAAATTGCAAGAGAGGGCTTTCGGGCACTACCCTACCTCACAACCATCCAACATGGTCGCCCGTGTCTGCAAGCTCCTTATCAAGGATCCCGACCATCCCAACAAAGTCTACCATCAGTGGGCGACAACGATTTCGCCTGGAACTAAGCCTGAAACGTTCAGGGGGGATCTTCTCCCCGAGACGGACTCCACCGTCAATTACAAGCTCTCCGTGGACCCCGAGGACCCCGAGGACCCCGTGGAATATTATTCGCCGGAGCAGGTTCTGGCGTTTGCTCTCGAGTACCTGGCCAGCGGCTCTGACGGGCCCGCCTGCCCCCTTCCCTGCGCCTCGTGGGATGCGGAGAAGCAGAGGCTGACCCTCACCATTGTGCGCGAGTCCAAGCAGGACCCCATCAAGAAGCCCAAGAAGAGCAACGCGAAAGAGCCCATCACTCGCGTGCGAACGCCGGACTCCGCGCTGTTCATGGAGGCCGTCCGTCGCTTCTACCCCTTCGCCAAGCGCGGCCCAGGCGAAGGCCCCCGCCTGCTCAACACCAGACTGGCCGCCAATGGCGAGTTGAAGAAGTATTGGCAAGACAAGATGGCCGCGGCCTACGCCTGGAGCCTGAAGCGGGGCATCACGTTGTCGCGCGAAGACTTCCAGGCCGACTGGACAAAGTGAGTTTTTGTTCTTCTGTATTGGCATGGGAAGGACGCCAGAATGCGGAGGAATGTCAGTAGCATGAGCGATGAGGAATAGCGGGATGAGAGTGGACTTGACCGCGTTGACTTGTTGAACTGACCATAGTTAATTCTTTATACATAAACTTGCTTCATCCTACTACTCTTTCACAACATATCCAGGAAGGCAACCGACTTCAACGCCAAGCGCACCACTTACGAGAAGACGACCGCAGCCGCCCGCGCTGTCAAGGACAGTGAGTCTGCTTTCTAATTATATATACTGTATAAGCACCTTGCAATGAGTGCGTTGAGAGGCATGCGCGAGAGGCAGACTTTGCGTCAGTTTGACCTGGACCTTCTGCTCCATCCTCATCCTCTGCTTCCACCGCGTGCTTGCAGAGAACCAGCCCAAGAATGAGCGTGGCTGGTACAAGAACGCATGGCGCAGCCAGTGGGGCAAGATGTGGGACGGCTACAAGCGCGACCCTGTGCGCTTCACGGCTGGCGAGAAGCAGACGCTGACGGAAGAGGAGGTCGGTCTTTGCAAGGAGCTTGAGTCTTTGCTGCCAAGCCGGGCTTCCGTGAGCGTCAAGGACGCCAAGGTGTCCTACGGTGCCATCGACGCTGGGGGCCTTCTGGTGGGTTACTTTCTTACATAGCCAGACTGTCAGTACTTGCTTCGCTTACGAGCGCATCCTTACTGCTGATACGACCAGGCGCGGTTGTTGGTGAATGTCTGTTGCGCTTACACAACTCTGCTGCTTCTTGCAGGGACCGCTGGCCAAGGCCTTGAGCGGCCTCTCTTCAAAGACCAAGCGCTCCTCTCTGGGGTCCACAGGCGCCGTCGACGTCGCCGCCGCGCCCCAGCCCAGCCCGCCCATGCCCCCGCCCATGCCCCAGTCCAGCCCAGGCGCCATCGACAAGCTGGCCGCGGCGGGTGCCGAGCGCATGAAGGTAAGACCACCGTGATCATGTTCTCTGCGCGCGTCGTCTAATATGGCTCGCTGCGTAAGTCGTTTACTTCTGCACTGGAGATGGTCCCTTGCGGCATGGGTGCCAGGCACCACTGCGGACGGACCGTCCCTTCGTGCAAGTTCGCTTTCACAGCATTGCGGCACACTTGCTGTCATGCAGGCGCTGGGCGACAAGAAGCGGACGGATGCGCAGAAGCGCAAGGATGAGAGGACGGCCGAGGCGCCAGCTAAGGTGAATGGGGGATCGAGCTTCCGTCGTCTGGTTCAGGGTGTGTGTGGCAGCACTGTTGGTGCTCTCGGGTGGGGTTCAGCTAGAATGCATTCTAAATGCATGTGGTTCTTGGTCTACGCCAGTGTACTCTTGCGTGTTTTCTTTCACCAATTTATGATGGCGAATCATTGTTGCGCCTACGCCCCCATCCCATGCAGAAGCACAAGGGCGATGAGGCGGTAGCCCCGGCTGCCAAGGCCAAGACCAATGCCAAGACTGCCGCTGAGGGCAAGGCTGCCAAGGTTCCAGCCGCGAAGGCTGGCAAGGCCGCCAGGGGCAAGGCCGCCAGGGGCAACGCCGCCAGGGGCAAGTAGACTGCCAATGCTGGTGCTACATGGATTGTACAATGTTCGGACTAGGCCTAGTACGGCTTATTCTGGACTTAGCTACCGAGCATTAGGATGTTTGGACCCTGTGTAGACCACCTAGCGGTAGTATGTTTGGACCCTGTGTAGACATCCACTCCAGCATGAGCGAGTGGCATTTGAGGACTGCTGTGCTGCATGCTGTGTAGACCACCTAGCGGTAGTATGTTTGGACCCTGTGTAGACATCCACTCCAGCATGAGCGAGTGGCATTTGAGGACTGCTGTGCATGACAGTGAGACTGTGATGGGCGACAGAGCGCCTTGGACTGTGATGCACTTACTGTCAGATCGTAGTTGCGTGGAAAGCGAGTGAGATGGTCGGTTCAGGCAATCCTGAAACATGTGTGCAGCCAGGGTCCGCCGCAGATGTGGTATAGAGGCAGTGTAACGTGCTCTGGAATGAAGAGTTTCATGTGTTTCTCCGTGGATTGTACGGTTCCCCCGTGTTTCTGTTTTCGAATCGCGTCTCAAGACGCAGTGCGTCTCGTGCATCGCGTGTGTGTGAGACGCGGCGCGTCTAGGGTATCAGGCTAGCGTCTGGTGTGACGCATCGCGTTAGCTAAGACGCGCTCTCCATGCAATTGTACCGCGTCACGACTCGCGTTCCATTGCGTCTCGCAGACGCAGTGAAACGCGCTATCTGTAATGGTGCCCCGCTTCACTGTTTCTGGTTGCGTCCCCATCGCGTCTACCCCGCGTCTCCCCCGCGTTTCCTCCTTAACGCGCAGCGTCTCGGCGCGTCTGACACCGCGTCTCACAGGTCAGACGCGGCCCAGACGCGCCCAGACGCGGTTTCCCGTTGTTATAGTGCGCGGAGGCATCACCACCGGTAACCCAATCCCGCGGCTGATACCCACACGTGAAGCACCTACTTGGAGGGCAGCAAGACCACCCGTAGTCCGCGGCCGCCGCAAAGACACACGTCCAGCGACGCCGCTGCCGCCGCCGTAGCTCGCAGGCACGGCGCGCTGCTTGCTGCTGCCACAACTGCAAAGTCGACTGCAGTGATGAGGCACAAGGGAGGGGGACAGCAGGCAGCCACCAAGGCACGGGGCCCCGGCACGCTGCTGCACAAGCGGGCACCCTGTGGCGGGCCGCTGCGCACTGCTGTCTGCCGCTACCAACGCGAGGGACGCGCAGTAGCAGGCCTGCTGACGCTACGCTACTGCCGCGGTCTGCCAGCCCGCGGTCTCGCTATAGCTTCTGCGCCCGCCGGCACGTCAGTGACGCCGGCGGTGCAGGTGCCAAGGGCCCAGCGCTGACTATGCCGCCGCCAGCCCGACCAGGTCCATAAAGCACGATCAGCAGCACCACCATATCCCGCTGCCACCGCTGTCCACGCCGCGCGACGCCCCCGCAACTGCCAACCCCGCCAGCAGTTGAGCCCACTGCCCTACTGCTGCGGCGGTGGAGCTACGCTGAGGCACAATGCCCGCGACGCGACCGGTGGAGACACTCACTCAATATTGAAGTGCCCATGCAGGCTGCTGTGGCGATGACGCTGCTGCAGCACTGCAGTTGCTGTCGCCCCCGCAGCTGCTGCCGCCGCTGCAGCCCGAAGGGGCGCGGCGCGCGCGCTGCAGCCGCCGCAGCCGGTTGACTCGGCCGGGGCGCACAGCTCCCACCCCTAGACACCTGACGGCGAGGCGCCGGACTGCTGCTGGAGAGTAGACGCTCCGCGAAAGCAAGCAGTCGTCCGCCGAGAGGGAGACGAGGGGGGGAAGGAGAGCAAACCGAAAGCGTCCGGGTTTCGCACACCCGTTATCGCGACCTAACAAAGCCGGAGTCACTAAGCACAACCTACCGCGCGCGGGTCACCGCAACCCGGGGCTCATAACCTGTTGGAGATATTGGGGTCGGCTGGCTAGGACTCACGGCGGGTGCGTTACACACGAGCGCAGCTATGCTGCCTGGCACCGTATTGGGGGGTCTGGTCCGCTACATCCTGCGTGTGTAGTTAGCAAAACGTGCGCTCTAGCCGGGGCAATACCCCCCGGGCGCCACGCCTGCGGCCTGGGACTGGCTGACAGACGTGACCGGCCACGAGCCGTCAACTGCCGCACTGACCTCGCCTATCACGCGGTTCGGGACGCAACCTTGCGGGACTCACGCCCGCAAACCCCAAATAACCAACACTCCCCCTCGGACCGAACCGGGTCCAACAGTCAACCGCCACATGACAGCCAACTAACAACAAGGGGAACAGGCAAGGCCAATCACTGGCCGCAGAGGAGGAATTACCTCCCCCTCAAAGAAGCACGTCTGGCACAGCTAGCTAGTTGCCCCTATGCGCTGCAACACAGGCGCGCGTACCACGAGTCACACTGCCACTTGTCGCTGCCCATATGCTATACCCAAGCTGCCAACCAAAGGCGCTAGGCGCAAATTACACGGGCGCATCAGGCGCGCACACCGCCGCTGCTGATGACGCCGTCACTCTAGGCTCCACTGAGTCACGCAAAGCTGGCACAAGCAGGCAGCCAGCCGTCACGCTAGCCAAAGAGCCGCTGGTCACCAACGCAGCTGCTGTCCAGGCTGGTCGGCGCAAACTGTGGCGGCGGCGTGACGTGCAGCCTCAACGGAGCTGCGCAATCAATGGCCGCCATGCGGTGGCAGCGCCGCCCGCAGCCGCCATGAGGCAGCGCGGTCGGCAGCCGCCGAAGCTGGCAGCGCCGCCCGCAGCCGCCATAAGGCAGCGCGGTCGGCAGCCGCCGAGGTGGCAGCGCCGCCCGCAGCCGCCATAAGGCAGCGCGGTCGGCAGCCGCCGGAGGTGGCAGCGCCGCCCGCAGCCGCCATGAGGCAGCGCGGTCGGCAGCCGCCGGAGGTGGCAGCGCCGCCCGCAGCCGCCATGAGGCAGCGCGGTCGGCAGCCGCCGGAGGTGTGGCAGCACCGCCCGCAGCCGCCATGAGGCAGCGCGGTCGGCAGCCGCCGAGGTGGCAGCGCCGCCCGCAGCCGCCATAAGGCAGCGCGGTCGGCAGCCGCCCGAGATGGCAGCACCGCCCGCAGCCGCCATGAGGCAGCGCGGTCGGCAGCCGCCGAGGTGGCAGCGCCGCCCGCAGCCGCCATGAGGCAGCGCGGTCGGCAGCCGCCGGAGGTGGCAGCGCCGCCCGCAGCCGCCATGAGGCAGCGCGGTCGGCACCCGCCCGAGATGGCAGCACCGCCCGCAGCCGCCATGAGGTAGCGCGGTCGGCAGCCGCCGAGGTGGCAGCGCCGGCCGCAGCAGCCGGGTGGCTGCGCAGGCCGCGCCCGCCGGGTGGCTGCTGCTGGAACCGGCGCTGGCGCTGCTGCTGGAGCTGGGTCCGCCGCTGCCCGAAGGCGCGGCGGTGGTGTGTGTGCCGCTGTCGTGACCAGAGGCGGCGGCGCCGCTGTCGCCCTGGGGCGCGGTGGGCGCGGCGGGGCCGCCGCCGGCCGCCGGCGGCGCCATGGCGGGCGCCGCCATGACGGCGGGCATCATGGTCACTGACAGCGGGTACTGACCGTCGCGCAGCCGGCCGCGCAAGAGGATGTGGCCGGCGTGCCCTATGGTCACGTCCCCCCCCCTCGAAGACTACCCTAGTGCCGCTGGCCGCCAGCCGGCGCACGGATAGCAGGGTGAGGTGGGCTGCTGGCACGTACAGCACGCCCGTCACGTCCACGAGCTGGCCTCCCGAGAGCATCCGGAGAGTCCCCAATCCCTTGACTGGGCTGCTGCGACCATCCCCCCACAGCACGTGACTCACTCTCGAGGTCAGCTTGAAGTCGTGAAGCAGGTGCAGGAGCGGCGTGATGTGAGCGAAGGTGCCGGAGTCAACGACGGGCACGTCGAAGACGGCGGCGGCGCTCCTGGAGCTGCCACCACCAGCACTGGCTGACACCACGCTGCTGCTACTGCCGCCTGCGTTGGGGCCCAGCATGTTGTCTCCGCTCAAGTCGCGGACGACGAACACGTGGCCGCCGGAACTGGTGGTCCAGGACAACCGCGCGGTGGGGAAAGGACAGCAGGCTGCTGCTCGCGCCCGTCGGCGACGGCGCGGCGCTGCCGCTGTAGCTGCTGCTGCCGAGGCCTCGGAGGGCCAGGCTGCTGCGGCTGGTGCTGATGCTACTGCTGCTACCGCGGACCCCACCCGCGGAGCTGCGCAGGCCGAGCCCGCCGGGTGGCTGCGCAGGCCGGGCCCGCCGTTGTCCCACCCAACTGGCTGAGAATCCGGGTTCACTGCTGCAATGGCTGTGGCGGCGAACACGCTGATGCTGTCGTACAGCTGCTGTCGTACACACCGCCCCCCGCCGCCGCAGACGTAGCAGCATTGACAGCTGCTGAAAACTGCAAGGGAACATTCTGAGGGCAAGGGGCGAAGCCGCCGCCAGCGCCATAGGCGCCAGCGGCTCAGCAGCAATATGCTGCTAGTGCATGGTGGTCCGCACCAGCACCAGAGGCGCTAGCGCAAGAGCAGGTTGGGGACAGATGTGTCGCCACAACAACACCGCACAGGCTTGCCCGCCCAGTCCCAACTGCGGCGAACGAGAATACTGCGAAGCCCATTGGCCCACTGCACGTCCCACATCACAAATGAATTGCCACTTACACAGCAGATAGCCTGGCAAGGGCTACCATCACCGCTGCCCACTGGTATGGTGATGAGATGCTGCGCCTGCCGCCGCTGCTTTACGGCGCGGCGGAACCAGGGTTGGCCATTTGCCGCCGCTGCCCACAGGCGCGGCAGCACTTCCCGCCACCAGCGCTGCGGCATCGCTGTTACTGCCAGCCGCACGCATGCTTAGGCGGGGAAATAGCTTCGACCGTCCTGACTCCGGGAGAAGCGCGATAGGGCAGGCTGCAGACGCCACGCCTGGGCTGCCAACACACACCCCACTGCTGCGACTCACGCCGGAATACAGAGGGAAGCTGCACGTGGCAGCGTGACATGGGAGCGGGGTAACGCATCTGCTGCACAGTTCCGCCGTCGCTGGCGAAACCTCCCCCTGCTACCGCACACCGCTGCTGCGAGTGCTGGAGATGAGCAACGTACCATAGGTCAGCAGCCGCCGTGCTAGCCGCATAAACTCAGAACGGCGACCTGCCGTCGCTGCTAATCACATAGCGCGCCGTTGCTGCTACTGCTGCTGGGCCGGGTCCGGCCGCGCTGTAGCTGAGATGCTGAAGTCACTGCTGCTGGCGAAGTCTCCCAGCCCTCGCCAGCGCTGTGCACACCGCCACCGGTCATGCCGTGACTACCTGCGCACCCGCCGAAGCCATTGGCCCGGCGGCGCTGCAGGCGCGGAGGCATCACCACCGGTAACCCAATCCCGCGGCTGATACCCACACGTGAAGCACCTACTTGGAGGGCAGCAAGACCACCCGTAGTCCGCGGCCGCCGCAAAGACACACGTCCAGCGACGCCGCTGCCGCCGCCGTAGCTCGCAGGCACGGCGCGCTGCTTGCTGCTGCCACAACTGCAAAGTCGACTGCAGTGATGAGGCACAAGGGAGGGGGACAGCAGGCAGCCACCAAGGCACGGGGCCCCGGCACGCTGCTGCACAAGCGGGCACCCTGTGGCGGGCCGCTGCGCACTGCTGTCTGCCGCTACCAACGCGAGGGACGCGCAGTAGCAGGCCTGCTGACGCTACGCTACTGCCGCGGTCTGCCAGCCCGCGGTCTCGCTATAGCTTCTGCGCCCGCCGGCACGTCAGTGACGCCGGCGGTGCAGGTGCCAAGGGCCCAGCGCTGACTATGCCGCCGCCAGCCCGACCAGGTCCATAAAGCACGATCAGCAGCACCACCATATCCCGCTGCCACCGCTGTCCACGCCGCGCGACGCCCCCGCAACTGCCAACCCCGCCAGCAGTTGAGCCCACTGCCCTACTGCTGCGGCGGTGGAGCTACGCTGAGGCACAATGCCCGCGACGCGACCGGTGGAGACACTCACTCAATATTGAAGTGCCCATGCAGGCTGCTGTGGCGATGACGCTGCTGCAGCACTGCAGTTGCTGTCGCCCCCGCAGCTGCTGCCGCCGCTGCAGCCCGAAGGGGCGCGGCGCGCGCGCTGCAGCCGCCGCAGCCGGTTGACTCGGCCGGGGCGCACAGCTCCCACCCCTAGACACCTGACGGCGAGGCGCCGGACTGCTGCTGGAGAGTAGACGCTCCGCGAAAGCAAGCAGTCGTCCGCCGAGAGGGAGACGAGGGGGGGAAGGAGAGCAAACCGAAAGCGTCCGGGTTTCGCACACCCGTTATCGCGACCTAACAAAGCCGGAGTCACTAAGCACAACCTACCGCGCGCGGGTCACCGCAACGCGGGGCTCATAACCTGTTGGAGATATTGGGGTCGGCTGGCTAGGACTCACGGCGGGTGCGTTACACACGAGCGCAGCTATGCTGCCTGGCACCGTATTGGGGGGTCTGGTCCGCTACATCCTGCGTGTGTAGTTAGCAAAACGTGCGCTCTAGCCGGGGCAATACCCCCCGGGCGCCACGCCTGCGGCCTGGGACTGGCTGACAGACGTGACCGGCCACGAGCCGTCAACTGCCGCACTGACCTCGCCTATCACGCGGTTCGGGACGCAACCTTGCGGGACTCACGCCCGCAAACCCCAAATAACCAACACTCCCCCTCGGACCGAACCGGGTCCAACAGTCAACCGCCACATGACAGCCAACTAACAACAAGGGGAACAGGCAAGGCCAATCACTGGCCGCAGAGGAGGAATTACCTCCCCCTCAAAGAAGCACGTCTGGCACAGCTAGCTAGTTGACCCTATGCACTGCAACACAGGCGCGCGTACCACAAGTCACACTGCCACCAGTCGCTGCCCATATGCTATACCCAAGCTGCCAACCAGGCTCAAATTACACGGGCGCATCAGGCGCGCACACCGCCGCTGCTGATGACGCCGTCACTCTAGGCTCCACTGAGTCACGCAAAGCTGGCACAAGCAGGCAGCCAGCCGTTACGCTAGAGCTGCTGTCCAGGCTGGTCGCCGCAAACTGTGGCGACGGCGTGACGTGCAGCCTCAACGGAGCTGCGCAATCAATGGCCGCCATGTGGTGGCAGCACCGCCCGCTGCCGCCGTGAGGCAGCGCGGTCGGCAGCCGCCGAGGTGGCAGCGCCGCCCGCTGCCGCCAAGAGGCAGCGCGGTCGGCAGCCGCCGGAGGTGGCAGTGCCGCCCGCAGCCGCCGTGAGGCAGCGCGGCCAGCAGCCGCCGGAGGTGGCAGCGCCGCCCGCTGCCGCCATGAGGCAGCGCGGTCGGCGGAGGTGGCAGCGCCGCCCGCAGCCGCCGTGAGGCAGCGCAGTCAGCAGCCGCCGAGGTGGCAGCGCCGCCCGCAGCCGCCATGAGGCAGCGCGGTCGGCAGCCGCCGGAGGTGGCAGCGCCGCCCGCAGCCGCCATGAGGCAGCGCGGTCGGCAGCCGCCGAGGTGGCAGCGCCGCCCGCAGCCGCCATAAGGCAGCGCGGTCGGCAGCCGCCGGAGGTGGCAGCACCGCCCGCAGCCGCCATGAGGCAGCGCGGTCGGCAGCCGCCGAGGTGGCAGCGCCGCCCGCAGCCGCCATAAGGCAGCGCGGTCGGCAGCCGCCCGAGATGGCAGCACCGCCCGCAGCCGCCATGAGGCAGCGCGGTCGGCAGCCGCCGGAGGTGTGGCAGCACCAGACGTAGCAGCATTGACAGCTGCTGAAAACTGCAAGGGAACATTCTGAGGGCAAGGGGCGAAGCCGCCGCCAGCGCCATAGGCGCCAGCGGCTCAGCAGCAATATGCTGCTAGTGCATGGTGGTCCGCACCAGCACCAGAGGCGCTAGCGCAAGAGCAGGTTGGGGACAGATGTGTCGCCACAACAACACCGCACAGGCTTGCCCGCCCAGTCCCAACTGCGGCGAACGAGAATACTGCGAAGCCCATTGGCCCACTGCACGTCCCACATCACAAATGAATTGCCACTTACACAGCAGATAGCCTGGCAAGGGCTACCATCACCGCTGCCCACTGGTATGGTGATGAGATGCTGCGCCTGCCGCCGCTGCTTTACGGCGCGGCGGAACCAGGGTTGGCCATTTGCCGCCGCTGCCCGCAGGCGCGGCAGCACTTCCCGCCACCAGCGCTGCGGCATCGCTGTTACTGCCAGCCGCACGCATGCTTAGGCGGGGAAATAGCTTCGACCGTCCTGACTCCGGGAGAAGCGCGATAGGGCAGGCTGCAGACGCCACGCCTGGGCTGCCAACACACACCCCACTGCTGCGACTCACGCCGAAATACAGAGGGAAGCTGCACGTGGCAGCGTGACATGGGAGCGGGGTAACGCATCTGCTGCACAGTTCCGCCGTCGCTGGCGAAACCTCCCCCTGCTACCGCACACCGCTGCTGCGAGTGCTGGAGATGAGCAACGTACCATAGGTCAGCAGCCGCCGTGCTAGCCGCATAAACTCAGAACGGCGACCTGCCGTCGCTGCTAATCACATAGCGCGCCGTTGCTGCTACTGCTGCTGGGCCGGGTCCGGCCGCGCTGTACGTAGCTTAGATGCTGAAGTCACTGCTGCTGGCGAAGTCTCCCAGCCCTCGCCAGCGCTGTGCACACCGCCACCGGTCATGCCGTGACTACCTGCGCACCCGCCGAAGCCATTGGCTCGGCGGCGCTGCAGGCGCGGAGGCATCACCACCGGTAACCCAATCCCGCGGCTGATACCCACACGTGAAGCACCTACTTGGAGGGCAGCAAGACCACCCGTAGTCCGCGGCCGCCGCAAAGACACACGTCCAGCGACGCCGCTGCCGCCGCCGTAGCTCGCAGGCACGGCGCGCTGCTTGCTGCTGCCACAACTGCAAAGTCGACTGCAGTGATGAGGCACAAGGGAGGGGGACAGCAGGCAGCCACCAAGGCACGGGGCCCCGGCACGCTGCTGCACAAGCGGGCACCCTGTGGCGGGCCGCTGCGCACTGCTGTCTGCCGCTACCAACGCGAGGGACGCGCAGTAGCAGGCCTGCTGACGCTACGCTACTGCCGCGGTCTGCCAGCCCGCGGTCTCGCTATAGCTTCTGCGCCCGCCGGCACGTCAGTGACGCCGGCGGTGCAGGTGCCAAGGGCCCAGCGCTGACTATGCCGCCGCCAGCCCGACCAGGTCCATAAAGCACGATCAGC
>NC_057008.1:560492-562992 GCF_000002595.2 Chlamydomonas reinhardtii
ACACACCGCCCCCCGCCGCCGCAGACGTAGCAGCATTGACAGCTGCTGAAAACTGCAAGGGAACATTCTGAGGGCAAGGGGCGAAGCCGCCGCCAGCGCCATAGGCGCCAGCGGCTCAGCAGCAATATGCTGCTAGTGCATGGTGGTCCGCACCAGCACCAGAGGCGCTAGCGCAAGAGCAGGTTGGGCACATCCTGCGTGTGTAGTTAGCAAAACGTGCGCTCTAGCCGGGGCAATACCCCCCGGGCGCCACGCCTGCGGCCTGGGACTGGCTGACAGACGTGACCGGCCACGAGCCGTCAACTGCCGCACTGACCTCGCCTATCACGCGGTTCGGGACGCAACCTTGCGGGACTCACGCCCGCAAACCCCAAATAACCAACACTCCCCCTCGGACCGAACCGGGTCCAACAGTCAACCGCCACATGACAGCCAACTAACAACAAGGGGAACAGGCAAGGCCAATCACTGGCCGCAGAGGAGGAATTACCTCCCCCTCAAAGAAGCACGTCTGGCACAGCTAGCTAGTTGCCCCTATGCGCTGCAACACAGGCGCGCGTACCACGAGTCACACTGCCACTTGTCGCTGCCCATATGCTATACCCAAGCTGCCAACCAAAGGCGCTAGGCGCAAATTACACGGGCGCATCAGGCGCGCACACCGCCGCTGCTGATGACGCCGTCACTCTAGGCTCCACTGAGTCACGCAAAGCTGGCACAAGCAGGCAGCCAGCCGTCACGCTAGCCAAAGAGCCGCTGGTCACCAACGCAGCTGCTGTCCAGGCTGGTCGGCGCAAACTGTGGCGGCGGCGTGACGTGCAGCCTCAACGGAGCTGCGCAATCAATGGCCGCCATGCGGTGGCAGCGCCGCCCGCAGCCGCCATGAGGCAGCGCGGTCGGCAGCCGCCGAAGCTGGCAGCGCCGCCCGCAGCCGCCATAAGGCAGCGCGGTCGGCAGCCGCCGAGGTGGCAGCGCCGCCCGCAGCCGCCATAAGGCAGCGCGGTCGGCAGCCGCCGGAGGTGGCAGCGCCGCCCGCAGCCGCCATGAGGCAGCGCGGTCGGCAGCCGCCGGAGGTGGCAGCGCCGCCCGCAGCCGCCATGAGGCAGCGCGGTCGGCAGCCGCCGGAGGTGTGGCAGCACCGCCCGCAGCCGCCATGAGGCAGCGCGGTCGGCAGCCGCCGAGGTGGCAGCGCCGCCCGCAGCCGCCATGAGGCAGCGCGGTCGGCAGCCGCCCGAGATGGCAGCACCGCCCGCAGCCGCCATGAGGCAGCGCGGTCGGCAGCCGCCGAGGTGGCAGCGCCGCCCGCAGCCGCCATGAGGCAGCGCGGTCGGCAGCCGCCGGAGATGGCAGCACCGCCCGCAGCCGCCATGAGGCAGCGCGGTCGGCAGCCGCCGAGGTGGCAGCGCCGCCCGCAGCCGCCATGAGGCAGCGCGGTCGGCAGCCGCCGGAGGTGGCAGCGCCGCCCGCAGCCGTTGAACACGATCATGTGAATGTTTCACCCCACCTCCTCGCTCAGTCCCTTCAAGTGCCGCTCGCGCACGCGCCCCGTTCGAAAAGCCCTGCCTGACCAAGGACAAGCCCCGCTCGATGTCAACTCCGCATGAGATGGCTGCACCCGCCTTCCGACTTCTTGCCAACCTGCTACTTTATTACCACATCCAGATCCCAGCTGCTGCCAAGTTACTTGCCGCATTTGGCCTTGTGCCCGCCCGAGTGCCAGTGCATGGTCTGGCAGTGGCGGCTGCAGTACCATTCGCCGCCGCAGCGCGGGCAGGGAGCCAGCCGCAGCTGCGACTCGTGCAGGCCCTGAACAAGGCAGCGAGCGTGGGCAGCGAGAGCGCGTTGAGTGGACAGCGGAGCGCGTTGAATGGACATACACATGTACATTATGGGCCCAAGAACGTGCAACAACCCTTGCGCTAGTCAAGCGCAAAAACAACGCCAGCAGGGAAGCAGGCGTTCGGGCCTGACTGATCCCTCAGCCGTCACAGCCCTGCCCAAACACGCCCGGCCACCCCCCGGTGGCTTGGAACTGACTGAGACTCTGAGACCCCCATTTTGGGTTCCGGAATGAACTACCCCTCCCCGCCGCAGCACTCACCGACAAGTTCATGCAGCAGGGGTTGCTGCAGGTGCGCAGCCGCAGACTCTGGGAGGGCGGCACCCAGAAGAAGGTGCTCGGGCTGCCTTTGCCGCCGCCGCCGCCGTTGTCGCCAGTGGCCCATTGCGACGGTGTCGCGTCGCCGGCGGCGGTGGTGCCACCGCCGGCCGCCGCGCCGGCGTTGCGCTTGCTGGACAGCGCCCGCAGCAGCAGCTCGAAGAGGACCTTGTCCGCGGCGGAGCCGTACTCGGACACAAGCAGCTGCGGCGGCAGGGGGAGGGCAGGGAGCAGGGGCATGACATCATGAAGTTGGCATCAGCGCACGGATGCATGAATCGAATACATAGCACGCAGGCCACACACAGCAACACACGTAATACGCGATGCAGTTTCGTCGAC
>NC_057008.1:567992-576409 GCF_000002595.2 Chlamydomonas reinhardtii
GGTGCGCGTGTCTAGAGGACAGGACAGCCATGAAGACCAGAGGCAATCGAGCCAACCCCCGCCCCCGGCCCATCCTCGTCCCCGTCCCCGCTCCTCTACGCAACTGCCTTCTCCCCACTTCCCCATATGCTATGCCCTCTTCGCCCCCTCCCTTCGTGTCTGCGGTTTCATATTGGGTGCCCGAACCGTGTGAAAACAACACCCTCCCCACCCCCTACGCCTGCTGTCTACTTCGCTACACTTCTCTGTACCATCCTTGCAACCCCCAACCCCATCCCCACCCTCAGGACATCGTCGGTAACGCTTGATGCTTCCTGAACTAGTCATGAATGTAACCCTCACACCCTGCCCCCAGCGCCCCACCTTGTCCGGGTCTGGGTGCAGGAAGGCCGCGTACGACAACAGCGAGCTCACGAAGCAGTCCAGCAGCAACGCCGTGTGGGGGGGCGGCGTGGGAGCCAGAGGCCAGAAGTAGCCGTGGCTGCCGTTGGAGCCGTTGGGGCCGTTGGAGCCGTTGGTACCGTTGGGGCTGTAGCGGGCGACGTGGCCGTTGGGGCCGTTGGGGGTGTTGCCGGACCCAGGCAGGGGGCTGCCGCCGGTGGCGCCGCCACCCGCCGCGAAGTCGGTCTGCGCGGCCGTGGACGTGGACGTGGGTGGTGGAGGCGAAGGTGGCGGTGTGGTGGTTGGGTGCATGACGATGTGAGGCTGCCAGGCTGGAGACAGGCCAGCGGCCAGGGGGTGTCCCCGACAAGATCTGGGCAGCACACGCCTGCCCCACGCCCGCAACCGCTCCTGCCAAACCCTTCCTCCACCTCTTATTGCACTGCCCCCGGACAGCCGCGCACTTGGTAACGGCTTCTGCAGTCTTCAGGGCATCCTGTACCGTTTTTCCAAACATCCTTGCAATCCCCCTGCACTTCCCTCCCCACCTGCAGCACGCGGTGCAGCGCCACCGCCGCCGAGTGGGCGGCGTGTATGGCTGGGAAGGGCGCCAGCTCGGCGTCCCCACTGGCCGCCATGAGCTGAGGCGGCGGGGGGGGGTTACATTCGTGATTATTGAAGAAGTGAAGGCGTAGCCAGGTACAGTAGCATAGTAGACGCGTTGGGGGGTGCGGGGGGTGCGGGGGCGGTTGGGGTGCGGGGGAAGCGTGTGGGAGAAGCGTGTGGGGGAAAGAGGCACCTCATGCGGCGTCATCGGGGCCGTGTCGGGGGGAGGTAGGGTCCGATGGGATGTGGACTTGCCAAGCCGGCACGCACGTGCGTGCCCGTGTGCGTGCGTGTGTGCACATGTGCCAAGCCCCCCTGCCGGATCCAATCCCTTGGGGCGTTGGGATTGGAGACCTCCCTACATACGCAGCACCAAAAACACACACGCACCTTGAGGCCCCGTGCCGTCAGCCGCAGCAGCCGGTCCGCGTGTTTCACTCCCGCCGCATTGCCGCCACCACCCCCAACCCCAACCCCAACACCACCTCCCCCGCCCGCGCCCCCGCCCACGGCGTGGCTCCGGCCGTGGCCCTGCGTATCGCTGGAGCTGCGGCCGCCGCCGCTGCCGCCCCCCGCCAGCGCCGCGTCAATCGCCGCGTCTGCGCCGCCGCCGCCGCCGCCGCCGCCGCTTCCGCCGCCCCAGCCGCCGCCCGCCAGCCCCTTCAACAGCTCGATGCTGTGGCGGCGGAAGGCGGACCGCGGCGATGCCGCCGCCCCCGTGCCGCCCGGAGAGCCCTTTCCGCCGCCGGCGGCTGCTGATGCTGCGGCAGCTGCGGCAGCGGCCATGTCTGCTGCGGCGGCGGAGGCGGCGTGGTGTGTGACGTAATGGGGGGCGCCGGCGCCCGCCACTGCCAGGCACACGGACAGCATCAGTGGAAGCTCGTCGGGGTCTACCGGCCTGTGGCAGCGGGAGCGCAGGAGGCGGGGTGCGGGGCGCGGTTCGAGGTGTGAAGGGAGGGCAAAGGCAGTAACCCGCCTTGATGTTGACTTGGTAGAAGCTATCCCAGACCAGGGTTGGATCGTGCCGTCAAGCCGTTTTGAAGCTGCCGGGTCCTGCCCAAACCGTCAATCACGCCCCATTCACGCCCCCCCTCGCACCCCGACAATTCCTTGATTATCGGGACCGTCGAAGTCGTTGGGCTCGGTCCCATATCCCCCCCCCCCCCCCGCCCCGCCCCCTCGCCACGCACACGTGCGCCTGCGCTCACCCCGGCTGGTGCAGCAGCGGCGACCCCTCCAACTGCCCGCTACCCCCCAGCAGCAGCTCCCCGCCATCCAGCCTCGCCACCACGTGCGCCAGCCAGTCAGACGCCAGCCGGTGCGTCGCCGGACCCGAAACCAGCGCAGGCCACGCCGCCGATGGCCCGCCGGCGGCGGCGCCGGCGGCTCCGCCGCCGCCGCGCATCAGCACCGCCAGCAGCGGCGCCAGCGCGGCGGCGCGCGCGCCGCCGTCGGCAATGGCGGCGGCGCTGGCGGCGGCGGTTATGGTTTCTACGGTTACGAAGTTGGATCCGTCGGCGGCGGCGGCGGCCTGCGCCGCCGTCAGCAGCTCGGCGACGCTGCCGCTGCCCTCGGGCTCCATGGCTGCTAGCACGTCGCGCACCAGCGGCGGCGGCGGCGGGCCGGCGGCAGAGGCGGCCTCCACTCGGGCGGTGTGGTGCCAAGTGAGGTGGAACAGGCCCTGGGCGGATTTGGGGGGGGGGGGTACATTCATGATTATTTAAGAAGTGAAGGCGTAGCGGGGGCGGGCGGGTTGCAAAGATGGTTGGAAAAGCCGTACAGGACAGATGCAACGAAGACTGCAGACGAAATGGTCACCAAGGGGGGGAGGTAGCCGTCCATGGGGAAGGGGTGGTCAAATCACAAATCAAGTATGAAGTGCCGATGGATGCGGAATGGATCCGATCAGAACGGCATGGTCACAAGGCACGCAAGAGGGTGGAGGGAGGTGTGAAGGCGTCGCGCCGCCCTTTGTGCCGCCCTCCCTGCCGCCACCTCCCACTCCTGCACCAACGCCAAATCCCGTCTCTCGCTCCAACCCTCGCACTGCATTTCTGGGTTGAGCGAAGATCTCTTGCCTATTGGGCCTATTCCGTTGGGCTCGTGCACATGAACCCCCAACAGCTCTCCTTTCTGCGATAATGCACACGAATCCCAAGGCCCCCGCCCTGTAACCCCCGCCCCACCTCCATGAACACCTCCACGCTCGTACACAGCTCCAGGTACGTCTCGCCGTACCGATGTGCCGTACCCGCCGGCTGAGTCAGATAGTGCTGACCCGTGGATCCGCCGCCGCCGCCGCTGCCGCCACTGTTCGGCCCGCCGTCAAACGCCCAACCGCCGCCGCCAGACAGCAGATCCGGATTGATGCCCACGTACGACGCCTCCACGCCGACGGTGGATCCAAATCCGGGCGGCGGCAGCGGGCGGTACGTCAGGTACGAGCAGTGTACGGCGGCGGCGGCGGCACTGAAGTGCTCAATCAGGCGCGTGATGGCGAGCTGCGCCGCCAGGGCGTCGCCCATGGCCGCCCAAAGCCCCTCGCACGCCTCGAACTCCACCATGGCCTTCATGCAGCGGCACATGCCTGTGTGTGTACGGCGTGTGTGTGTGTGTGTGTGTGTGTGTGTGTGTGCGCGAGGTGTTTGCGCGGTGTTTGCGGTGCGCGCAGTGGGCAGTGCGCTAGTGGCGGCAGCGGCGGTCGATTGGTACGGTGCGTGTCGGAGGCCTCCAGCGCGTGGCAGGCACGCGCGCCGCCTTGACATGCCACGCCAACCCCTGCCCCCTTCATCCGCCTACTCCTACAATCCCCACCGGCTTTAGGATCTGGGTCGCAGCCCTGAATGCGAATTTGATTCGGGTTTGATTTGGCCTCCTCAATCCCCTGGTTGGTGAACCCCTCCCAACCCCCTCCCCTTCCCCCTCCCCCTCCCATCACCTCCTCCCCGCCCACCCCCGCCCCCTCCCCTCCCCCGCCCCTCCCCACCAAACCCCCAAACCCTCACCCGTGAAGCACCTCGCCACGAACCCCAGCAGCCATGTGTGGCTTGCGGCCTCGGGCGAGGCGGGCCGCGCCAGCATGGGCCGCAGCCGCACACACAGCTCGGAACAGGCGGGCAGCAGCTCGGAGTTAGAGAGCGCCACCACCAGGGCACGCACCTGAGAGGAAAGGGGGAGGAATGGGGAGGAGAGGTTAGTTTACTCGAGTCACGAAGGGGGTTGCAGAAAATGGTACAGAGAAGTGTAGCGAAGTGGACAGCAGTCGTAGGGACGCAGGGGGTTCCGGGGAAGGGCGAGGGAAGGGGGAGTGGAGTCGAAACAAAGGCACAACTAGGCTGGGATCGAGGGGGGCGGGGTGACACCCAGTCCGGCGCAATGATTAGTTTGCTTCCGTGCGTGCGCGTGGAGCTGGGGTACGCCCCCTGCTCGCCGCGCCCCGCCCCGCTCCCACACCCTCACTGCCCGGCTGCTGTTGCCGCATCCCCACGCACATCACACCTGCCCCTCCCCCACAACACACACACACACACACACACACACACACACACACACACACACACACACACACACACACACACGCCCCCCTCTCCCCCCACCGGCTCCTGGGCCAGCAGGTCGCGGTGGCGCCAGATGGGGTCGAACACGCAGCTCAGCAGCAGCTGGCAGATGGACTCCAGCAGGGCCTGGGTGTGGGCGACAGGGGTGAGGGGGGCGGGGGTGGGGAAGGGTACAGTCATGATGACTTGAGGAGAAGAAGGGGGGCAGTGGCGGGAGGGTTCGGCAGGATGTCAGTGTGTGCATGCGTGGTGTGTACGCGCACGTGTTGCGTCGTTTGCCGTGGTCACAGGCGCCCGACAGCCTTGGTGAACCTTGGAAGCGACGAATCCCCATGCCCCCTCCCTTCTCCCCCTGGGGGACTCGATGCATTCCGGAGATGGGGACTAGTGTCGCGTGCCATTCCGTTGTCAAGTACAGGCCGCGCTCTCCTCTTCGCTCTATTGCATTGGGTTCAGTTTAGTTTGGGCTGGTATGTACAACCCACCTCCCCAAACCCCCCCCCCCACACACACACACACAGACACACACCAACACTCACCTGCGCGTGCCCGCCCAGCTTGTGCTGGCACAGCAAACCGTCCATGGCCGCGCGGGCCGGGTTGGGCCCGCCATCGCGCACATACACATCCAGGCTGGGCCGCAGCTCCACGCTGCGACGCCGGTACGTCTCCTCGTAGTTGGACACGGAAGACGAACCGCCAGCGCCGTACCCGCCGCCGGCGCCGTACCCGCCGGTGCCGTAGCCGCTAGTGCCGGGGTCGGTGCCGCCGCCGCCGCCGCCGCCGCCGCCGGCGCGCGGCCCCACCAGCGCCGAGCAGGCCAGCGCGGCCAGCTCCCCCAGCGCCGCCGGCACGTGACACGTCAGCAGCATGTCGTACATCTCAGTGAGGTACTGCTCGGCCGCCTCGCCAGCCAGCTCGTCCAGGCCGGTTATACCGGCTGGGCCGCCGCGGCCGCCGCCGCCGCCGCCGCTGGCTGGGCCGCCGCTGCCGTGGGCGGTGTCGGTGGCGGTGGCGCCGCCGGCGCTGAATGGAGCCGCCGCTGCCGCGGCGGCGGCGGCCCCGAAGGTGGAGGAGCGGGCCGGACCCAGGGTAATCAGGGCCGCTAGCCGGTCAACGCTCTCCTGCAGAGGTCAACGGGGAGGTACCAGGGAGGCTAGGTGTCCACGAGGGGCAGGCGGCAAGCGGCACGCGAAAGACAACCTGCGGTGTCGGCTGCCAGGGTGATGCCACATTGCCCGCGCCCAGGTTTGCCGTTGACCCACCCCAGTGGCACCCGCGTCGCCCCCGGACCATCGTCCCCATTACCCTCTTTCCCACGCCATCCTCCTCTAGCGTAGCGAAAAAGGTGAGGGAAAGTTCCAGGCGGCGCCAGAGCAAAGGTAGGGTATTCCCACCCGGCTGACACGTTCCGCACCCACCGTTGCGAGCTGGGCATCGTCGGCGCTAAGTATCCGCTGAGGTGTTGTACTCTGAGACTTTGCGCTTTTCAGAGGCGTGAGCGAACCGCTGTTTGGCAGCGAGCCCGCTTGCCGACTCGTCTGCCGGGTGGAGTGCACTATCCCTGTGAGAACCTGTATCGATACAATCAAGTCGTTGAAATGGGCACACTAACTCAGCAGAAACACGAAAGTGACGCGGAATGCCGACGCAAATCGGTTGTGTGCCACCGCCTCGTTTGTTAGCGCATGCATGTTTCATTGCTTTCGTAAACATCGCGATGGTTGACGTCATCTTGCCACGGCGCCGTGATTCGAGAAGCAACGCCCGCATATCGTTGACATGCAGAGGAAAGCAGTCTTGTCCGCGTTTCTGTGACAAGCTCACCTGAGACAAGCGCCTGACACCCTCCCTAGCATCGGGAAGTGCTGAAACAATATCCATTTCAGTTGAAACGTTTGCTCGCTTATGGCGCCACAGCAGCGCTCAACAGAACTTGCGTCGCTCAGCGTGCCATCATGTACATGTGCGCTGGCAATGAATGGTCCTCCAATAGTGGGAGTTTGGCCGTTGAGAATTTTTATAGGTGTGCCGACCGGGCATCGCCAGCAGCCACCATGCCGGTCACTTGATCCACGCACGTGCTGCGGATGCTGCTGACGCTGTTGTCACACGGCACACACATACACGTACAGGTACACGCTGGCGCGCTTCAAGTCCGCTGGCGACTGGCGCGTGAGGGCGCGCGGCGGGTGGCGCAGGGTGGCTGGCGCACGGGAGGGGGCCGAGGCGTTGTGAGCAGCTCCGGGCGAGCGGCGCCGGCAATAAATGTTGCCGCCCCGAGGGGGGGGGCGGGTGCGGAGCCCACCAAAGGCTAAAAACTTGGCAAGTCTGGGCCCCTGGATGCTGTGGCGCGAGAACGTCGTTAGGGCCCTTCTCGCCAGCGGCGGCGGCCTGACCCATCCTGACCCCGGAAGATGCAAGCCCGTCCCGTCACATATATTCAGGTTTACATGTAGGTTGCAAAAGCTCAGAACACATGGAGACTGTGAGATACCGTAGATTGCGACGTGTCGGGGAGCCCACCTGACAGTAGGTTAGACAGGTCTGGGTGCGTGGTGGCCTCATCTAACCTCATGAACATATCCTTGAACAGCGTATGGTCGCCACCCAATCTGGCCCAATCTATGATACCGTTCTGCACCATGCTGCCCACTCATAAGTGCCCACACTGGTGTGAGCTGCTACACATACCGGTATGGTACACTGTGGTACACGTACGGCACACACCTGATGCGACCAGTGCGCACAGTCAGTCGTGCAATCAGTGCAGCCTCTACACAGCAAGCGTGCCTTCCTACAGCCTGCTACAGCGCGCATGCACGCACGCACAGGTAATATCGCCGACGCACTTGCTCGTAGCCCCTTAAAACCCCTCTGCTGCATCTCACTTCTACTCGGCGCAGCCATCTGACTGCTTGCTGACTAAGCCACTGAGCCCCGCGCTAACTTCTTATCAGCGTTGCACAGCAGGAAGCCAAAGCTATTAGCAGCGGCAGCGGCCGGGGCACACAGCCGTATTGGCGCCTTCACTAACAGCCGCGTAGTAGCCGCGACCCCACCGCTGCTGCGGCGGCTGGTACCGCTTGTGCAACTAGCGGCAGGCGCACGCGCCGGCTCGGCGCAAGCGTGGGTGCTCTCTGCCCTCATCCCTTTCTCCACCCCACACGATTGCCGCTGGCGGCAGTGTACACCAGTGTCGGGCGCTGACCACACCCTGCCGCCGCTGCTGGTCCCGAGGGCGGAGACATGTACTGGTCAGGCACTGCCCCTGTGCCACGCCCCTGCCCTCCGCCGCCGCGACTGCCGCCACGCCCAGCACCGCCCCGGCTGGTGCTGCTACAGCCGCCTGTGCCGCTGCTCAGGCCGCCGCCGCCGCTGGTTCCGTCTCTGCCGCTGCTCAGGCCGCCGCCGCCAGCTACGCGGCCTGGCAGCTCCGCCGCAAACTCAGCGGCTGCGGCTTCCAATAAGGTGGGGCCCGATACCAGCTGCAGCGCCCCCACCAGCCATGGCCTCGTTGACGCCATAGAGGGGCTGGCCCAGCGCGCCGGGTAACGCCTGGATGACGTCCGCATCCAAGATGGCACCAGCCGCCCGATTCCACGGCTTTGAATGGCCCAGCACGTTGCAGCCCAGCCTGCAGGTAGGCATGTGCGTGGACACACACGAATGAGCGGCAGCAGGTGTGGTAGTGCGCGCGCCGGCGGGTCAGTGTATGAGACACCAGCGCGCCTTGGGCTAAAGGCCCGGCGCTTTGGGTTCATGCCCAGCGGCCAGGCGTAGGTCAGCAGCAATCTTATCTTAGCTTGGGCTGGTATTTACAACCCCCTTCCCCCTTCCCCCTTGTCCCTCCCCTCCCCTCCCCTCCCCTCC
>NC_057008.1:576509-578514 GCF_000002595.2 Chlamydomonas reinhardtii
CCTTGTCCCTCCCCTCCCCTCCCCTCCCCTCCCCTCCCCTCCCTACCCACGCACCTCGTCCATGATGACCTTCAGCCGCACGAAATCGCACAGGAAGGCCTCCGCGTCGCTGGGGCACCTTTCATAGACCCAGGCGTCCACCAGGCGTCGTCCACCAGGCGTCCACCAAAGAAGCGCTACTGACCGCGGGCACAGCTCCAGCAGCCGGCGGTCCAGCACCACATGCGGATGCGGGATGCCTGACCTGCTGCAGCTGCTGCCACGCCCAGTCCATGTGAGCAGCGCTGTGGCGATGACGCAAGTGCATAGCAGCGTGGGCGTGTGCAGCGAGCAGTGCGAAGTAAGGCTCCAAATAGACCGACGCGACGGCGGAGAAGAGGGCCGCAACACTACTGACGTTGGGCCCTCCCATCCTGCGCTAGCTCGACTACTCCAGCCACTCATACGTACACTAAGGCTAGACTCCAATTTCCATGTCACCTGCTGTAGGTCGCCGGCAGGTGGACGGCGTGTAACAAGAGGATTGTCACGTAGGTTGACAAGGGAGCGAATCTCCGGCACCCGCTCCGTGTGCGCCCACTGCACCAGCATGTATGTTCAGCAGGCTCCTCAGCAGCATACCTGTAGCGCCGCCCTGTGCGTCGTTAAGGTTGAAAGAGCACTTCAGGGTATCACGTGTGCAAGTTACACCGCCGGCACCATTCGTGTGATCGACAACCTACATATGAGTGTGCGTGTGGTGTGCTCACGTCGTGCGTGCATGGCGACAGGCACAGCAGTACAAATAAAACAGGAGCAGCGTAGCACAGCAGGAAAGGTAACAACGAACGCAGTGCTCGTATCTTCCTTCTTTTCGACAGAAAGTTGCCCCAAAACGCCTCCGGCGGAAGAAATTTTGGATTCCTGTGGCCAAAAATCTGTGGAAACGCTCCAGGTTTGGAGGGGTCTTTCTGAGATTCGCAGAAGACATTTTAGGGCGTTTCTGTCACTTGCCCCCGGGCCCCACTTGTCCCCGGGCCCAAGGCAAGGGTGACTAAGGTTCCCCAGGAAACTCTATCTACGGCCGTGTCCTGCTGGCACCATGGGGGCACACCAAGATAGGGCAGCCTTCTACTAGGGGAGTCATTCCGTGGGTGGGTGAGCGTGATGAGCGTGAGAGAGGGCGCTGGGGTTTGGCGTGGGAATGGGCCAAGTTTTGCCATGGAGCCATAGAGCCGGTGCTTTTTCAGCAACGAGGGTCTGTTGCCCCCGCACGCTGTAAGAGGGGCACATCCCGTGCGGCGGAATATTTTGCTGTGCCGGAGCCGAAACGTGGGCTGGGGGCAACAGCAACCTCACCCCGCATGCAGTGACAGCGGCACATGCGGTGCGGCGGAATATTTTGCTGTGCCAGAGCCGGAACGTGGGATGGGGGCAACAGCAACTAACCTCACCCCGCATGCTGTAACAGGGGCGCATGCCGTGCGGCGGAATATTTTGCTGTGCCGGAGCCGAACCGTGGGCTGCGGGCAACTGCAGCCGCATTTGGCACGCTGCAATAGGACAACCTTGTTTGGCATTACACCGGATGCTCAGTACCAGCCATGGCATGCCTCTGGCCACTCCCCTGGCCTGACACGAACCGTGCGTGCATAGGTCGGGGGCGGAGCCCCCGGAAAAAATTTGGGGATGAAAGATGCGGCGGCAGCGGGTTTCTGAAAATCAAAGATGCCTTTTTCTGGAAATCTGTCACTGGCGCCGCACCTGCCTTCTTAAGATACGAGCACTGAACGAACGCAGCAGTTTGGAAAGGCAATATACAATGCTTTGGCAGCCGCACATACACGTATGCACGTACGCACGCAACCCCCCTCGTTTTCGTTGGTTTGGGTTTAGTTTGCGCTGGTATTTACAACCCCCCCCCCGCCCCTGCCATGGCCCCTGAGACGCCACCGGCCCCACCGCCGGCCACGCAGTGCCCATGCAAGCAATCCGACCGTGCGTGCATGCCCGCTTGCTAGGCAGC
>NC_057008.1:578614-614806 GCF_000002595.2 Chlamydomonas reinhardtii
GCCATAGAGCCGGTGCTTTTTCAGCAACGAGGGTCTGTTGCCCCCGCACGCTGGAAGAGGGGCACATCCCGTGCGGCGGAATATTTTGCTGTGCCGGAGCCGAAACGTGGGCTGGGGGCAACTAACCTCACCCCGCATGCTGTAACAGGGGCGCATGCCGTGCGGCGGAATATTTTGCTGTGCCGGAGCCGAACCGTGGGCTGCGGGCAACTGCAGCCGCATTTGGCACGCTGCAATAGGACAACCTTGTTTGGCATTACACCGGATGCTCAGTACCAGCCATGGCATGCCTCTGGCCACTCCCCTGGCCTGACACGAACCGTGCGTGCATAGGTCGGGGGCGGAGCCCCCGGAAAAAATTTGGGGATGAAAGATGCGGCGGCAGCGGGTTTCTGAAAATCAAAGATGCCTTTTTCTGGAAATCTGTCACTGGCGCCGCACCTGCCTTCTTAAGATACGAGCACTGAACGAACGCAGCAGTTTGGAAAGGCAATATACAATGCTTTGGCAGCCGCACATACACGTATGCACGTACGCACGCAACCCCCCTCGTTTTCGTTGGTTTGGGTTTAGTTTGCGCTGGTATTTACAACCCCCCCCCCGCCCCTGCCATGGCCCCTGAGACGCCACCGGCCCCACCGCCGGCCACGCAGTGCCCATGCAAGCAATCCGACCGTGCGTGCATGCCCGCTTGCTAGGCAGCCCGCGCATGACGTACGTGTCCGGGGCTCAGTGTTGTTCCGAGTCCAGGCGGGGCTATCTACATCGAGAGATAGACGCCTACAGCTCGGGACGCGTCTGTCCCGTGCCGGTAGGTTTACCGTCTGACCCTGGGGCGGTACAGCTGTCCGCCGCCGCCCGGGACACAGTACTAGGTGCCTTTATTTTGCACACATACACAGAAAAACAGACTGCTGCACAATAAATGCACACATACACGCACGTGCGGACGTACGTACCGAACACTCCAAATGGTCGCCCCTCGCTCAGCCGCAGGTAGGACCACCATGTTCGCCAGCGGGGGCGACTTGCCACCCCCATCCTCCGCCTGCTGCTGCTGCTGCTGCTGCTGCTGCCGCTGCTCTCACAGCGCCTCCGGCACGACCGCGGGCACCACATGCTCCAGCGTGCACGACTTGCCCGTCTGCGTGCACAAAGCCGTGCGTGGAGGGTGCATAGAATACGAGCAGAGGTGGACGTACGTGCGTCGCAGAGAATCCTCATCAGCAGGAAGTCAATAGTGGGCGGGACTCACGCACAATGTGTTTATGGCAGCCTGTGCTGTATGAATGCATGTGTTCATATGGCACCCACGGCACACGACGCCACACCGCGGCTCGAGACATCTGGGGCGGCTATAAATAAACGGGGGATATGAGTGTCTGATGCAACAACGGGCGGGGTGTAACACAGCAACTGCCTCAGGACAGTGGACCTTGATGAGCCCCGAGGCCAGCATGCAGCGGCGCGGGCGGCGGGTTTGCCCTGCTGGGGAGGGTTGACTGCATGTACGGTTAATAACTGCGTCAAGTAGGCCGCTAGCTCCCACCCAGCTAGGCAGGTAGGTAGGGCCGCGTGCAGGGGCATGCTGGTATTCAACATACGGTACGTATGAAAGTAGTGCATATGCGCTTGAAGCAGGATTTCGAGGTTGCTGCAGATTTGCCCTTTTCCGCCTATCCCTCCCTCTTCAGTCCTGCGAACAGCAAGCCCAATCTCTCCCTCTACTCCCTCCTCCGTGCCTTCCCAACGTATCTGGCACGAACTGTCCCCTCCCACCCATCTGCGACAACTGTCCCGAATTACCCCTGAACGCGCACAGCCCCCCCCCTTGACGTTCACGAACATAGTGCGTGCACGCACAAACGTACGTGCTCAGACAACTCGCAACAGCCAGTTGCGTAACTTTTCGATCGCTCGTACGTAGGACTGGCCGTTTTGCTAACCGGCACCTCCGGACTCAGAAGAGTTAGTGGGGACCCATGGACTCCGCCAAGCGACGCGCGCGGGGCACGTATGTATGTATGCTAATGCTCATGACATGAATGTAAGAAAGTGCGACGGACGAGCGAGGAACGAAGCTTGTGTTCCAAAGGTAAGTTGCAACGTATATACAGAGTGGTATAAAGAAATAGCCTGGGCCGGGCGCCCAGCAGACTGCCCCGCCGCCCTCCCAACCTCCCGGTCCGAACTTTTCGGACTTACGCCTCTGTTTTTCCCGAGCGCGTATGGCAGCGCCTTACTTGTTGTTTTCCTCGTAGTCATCAGCAAGATAGGTCCTATAGAGAATTTTGCTAGACTTGTTCAAGTCGGTAAAACCAGCAGCCAGTGCTTGTGCGTGAAGTAATTTGACGATGTCAGACTGGTGTGAAACTTGAACACTAAGGAAGCTTGAATGTATGAGGTTGCCACTATCAGTGTGTTTGATAGTATAGCCTTCAGATCAGCCTTCAGTTTCCATGTTTTACGAACCGACGGTTTACGCAGCGTAACAAGGTACTCATCAATGTATATATGCTCAGAGCATAGACGACTACTACGGGTCCCTGCCAGGGACCCGATCTTGTTAGATTCGGCCCCGCCGCCCATGCGAGCCCCCATCCTGCCTGCTGAAGCCCGGGCAGCGACACCAAAGTGGGACACACTTGGTGGACGTCGATTACCTGCTGGCGGCCAGGAACTGGGATTGCTGATTTAACTGTTGCAACTACAGTTGCCCCGCGGCGGCGTGCGTAGAGACCTAGCAAGCTGCTGCAACTCCAAATCTCCAGACAATACCATAGATCAAGCATAAGTGAAAGTATTTGCTGCTACCAACTAGCTACGCCGATGGTGTCAGCGGCGGGTTTTTTTGTCGCCCTACTGGCGCTTTCATCAGTGCTACCAACTCATTCTTCGCCGGTATCATTTGAGGGTTCTCTTATTCAAAATGGCTGTCCCGAGCCTCGAGCGAAAGAGCTCGTCGAATACAAAGCCTTTCACGCAGCCAAGCGTTTGGCACCTGATGCCAAGTACTTAGTTTTTTACTGCCCGCCACAAGGCTGTGCTGGCGTAGGTAAGCGACACCGCGGCAGTATTTCATCAATCGTTTCTAAGTCATGATCCTTATCTCCCTCCATGGCGGGCAACTGCCCATGGACGAACAATGCCCCGCCCGTCGTGCGCACCAGGCAATCGCATTCGAGGTACGTACGTACGCGCAGGCAGACAGTAGTCCTGAGGTGATTGGTTATTTGATGCTGACTCCCGCCACAACTGCGGGTGATGATTGATGACAGGAATCCTATGGATGATGCGCGTGGCGTTGGCATACCAACGTGTACTCATCTTTCACTGGCGGGAACCAGCCGACCTCACCAATTTCCTGGCGCCAAATGAGGTGCGCCACTTTGCCGGCTGCTGCACCCCAAGAATAGAAATATAAATAGATACACCCTGTCGTAGGCAAGTGGTGTGGATTAAGGGAGTGCGTGGGGGGAGATGAGGAGGTGGGCCAGGCCCACTCCTGTATGTACGCCCCCACTACCGAGCATTTGGCGGCGGGCGGGCGTGCAGGCTAGGCCTGCAACCCGCCAGGATGTTACATCCCGCCTGGGTTGCCAGGTGGCAGTCCCCGTTTGAGGCGCCGTCTGGTCAGGATTATGTGGTTGAGGTGGCGACTGCGTGGTCGTATAGGTGTCGCAGCACTGCCTGGCTTTGTGGGAGGTGACGCGCGCGCGCCCAGGGAGGTGAGGAGGGGTGGAGGTCCTTGGGGATTGTACCTGCAAACCCGAGGCTGATGGCGCTCTGTGGAGTGCATTGCACTTTACATCCCGCTTCCCGCAGGTCGGCTGCAAGGGCCTGGTGCTGTATGTATGTTGTGCGTGCTTTTTCGTGTTGCTTGGCGGCGTGGTTCGCGGTGTTCGGCGGTGTATCCTGCTTCGATGATGTGGATGGTGTCGTGTTCGCTGGGAAGCACGACAAAGTCTGGGTTTAGGGCTGCGGCGAGGGAGATGGAAGGAATTAGTAGGATGTCGGGGCGGTAGTGCGTGTAGATTGCATTGGTTACAAGAGGGACCGTGCGTGCAGGTGGCGTCCTGCTGGTTTGCCCTCCTGGTCGGGGAGCAGCCATGGCGGCAAGCGGCTGTCGGCCGCGTACGTAGTCTGGCAGATCGGCTTTAGACGTGGCGTCCATTACCATGTAGCAGCCGCCGCAGTCACCGCGGGAGATGGCGGCTCGTGCGATGGTCTGGACTGCAACGTTGTGTCGTTTAGATAGTGTACATTGCTGCCCCCCAACACTTGTATATGCCTGACCGCCGCTACCCGTCCCCAACATCCGCGCGCCCGCCAACACTAAGCACGGCTTGCCCCATCACTCACCCGCCGCTGTCCCACCACTGTTTGCGTGCCACCCAGATCGACTGGACCACACAGGGCCTGGACATGAGCGTCATCGACAAACCAAACGACATTGACATCATGCACTTTTTTGATACAGTGTACCGGGCCAACTCCACGGCTGGAGTGCACTTCAATGCCACTAAGGTAGCACGCATGCGCGTGGTTGACTGTATGTGATGAGGCAGACAACTACTCCTATATATATATGCAATTGACCGGCGTACCGTCCATCCTGACTATCCTGACCCGCACCTCTCGCTTGCCTGGGCACACGCGACCATGACAGCAGCAGGCCGAAGATACATGCTAGTTCATTCAAGTAGTTCAAGAGGCTCTCGCTCACTTGCCCGCTGGCGCTTGCTTTCCCGCCCGCAGTCCCTCCGCCATACAACCAATGAGCACCACCACATAGCAATGGTAAGCCTTGATGCGCACCTTTCTGCTTGGCCTCTGGCATGGCCACCAGCTTATATTGATTGCTTGCGATGTGCTCCGCAGCTGGGAGTGCCAAACATGGGGCCGCAACCCATGCATGAAGGTAAGAGCGGGCGCTCATCAGCTATCTAGCTAGCGGGGTGCGGCAGGCAGGCCAGTTGCAGTGTATGTATAGATAATTAGATATATATGTCGCTCGCACAAACAAGCAAGCTTCGCGTGGTTCATTCTAGAAGCATTCGTAAGCTCAATAAGTTGAAGGACGCCGCTGCTGTGCCGCCGGAACAAACACAGGTGCCTGCATGTTCAACTTCCTGTTCAAGCCCAACGCCATTGTGGAGCAGAGAGCAAACGCACACCTAAATGGCATCTACGGGAGGAATGATGTCGAATACGTGGCCTGGCACTGGTACGTGTCCAGAGCGTCCAATAAAGCGATTACAGCAATCTTGGTGGCATGCAGCGGCGTACACGTACTTCTGTTGCTAGGGCTGCTACTAGATAGAAGGGTGTTATGATTGACTAATTACATACGGTACCCCGCAGGCGACATGGTGACGCTGACGGCGGGAAGGAGCAGCCAGTGCTTTTGTCGAGAATGGCACAGACCATGCAGACCGCCCGGGATCTGGCGAATCAGGCCAGCATCTCCTTGAACAACACGCCGCCCGTCTTGCTCATTACAGGTGATAATAAGACGCAGCCTTCTCATGCATGCAGCCTGTCCATCTATCCTGCTGCACGCCGCAGCTTCTGATGACGTGCTCGCCCCACCCAACGAACCCCGCAGACTTTAATATCATGCGAGACATGGTCAAGGATGGCTTCTTCTCTGTTCTGGCAACACCGAACATCACCGCCCGGCACATTGAGGAAGGCATTGCGCACGGGCAGCTACTAAACAACGCAACCCAGACGGTAGCCAATGCGGAGCTTGAAAGTTACCGTGACATCTTTATTGACCTGTACCTGCTCAGCCGGGCTCGCTGCATGATTGTGTCGGGATCCAGCTTCACCAACGCCGCATTGTTCTGGGGAGGTCCACGTCTGCAAAGCTGCACCGCCGGTATGTATGGGCGTAGGCGAATGCGCGCGGCTGTGCGTAGGGTGTAGGCGCGCGCTCTGATGTGGTGAATGTGGGGGCTGGCTCGAAGGAGGAACGAACGTAAGGTAGGGACATACAATTTGCGATAGGTGTCATCATCAGAGTGATGAGGGAAGTACTAGAACGGTCACCCGTGCATGGCGGTATGTAAGGGGGCGCGCGCGCCCCGCATTAAGGCGGCGGGTAACTCCTGACCATGTGCGTGAATGTAGAGAATGTTGATAGATTGAAGTCAGATGGAAAGACCTCGAACGGCGAGAGCGTTAAAAATCAGCTTTCAGAGTTGCATGATAGTCAAGGTAAACGTTATGGACCTCCAAAGTCATGGATCAGTCCATCCACAGTCCCCGGGGTCCCCATCCATGGTTTCGTCACGCGGCATGTGGGTGGGGCTGTGTTCATCGCTGCGCTCAAGAACGCTATAGATAGCAACTGCTGCTGCTACGCAGTACCCAGGCTAGCTAGGCTAGCTTGCGCCTTCCAAGCGTGAACAGATATAAAGAATCATGATCTGTCGGGTAGGCCTGCTTAAATCGTTGAGATGATGGGAGCCTTTCCGTGCTACCGTAGCTAGTGGGCGAGAAACAGTAATGGGGGCGGTCGGGGGAAGTGGGAGGGAGGCGGCCGGGCGGGGGTCCAGCGAGAGCTGAATACCCTGCGGGGCCTTGGGGCCGATGCGTTGCAGCAGTGCGTTTCGCATCCCGCGCTGCGCAACTTACTAGACAACAGCATGCAAGGCGATTACGGTGAAGCGAGTGAATGTCAGCAGCAAGCACGATATTATTACACAAGAGCGCCACAGCAGGTGCATGTTGTCTGGCTCCGCAACGGCCGCCCATGCGTGCGCATGGAGGCGGCAGGCCAGCCCACCACCACGCTTACGTCATTGCTAGCAATACACGAGGTGGTAGTGTCCCCGCTGGCGACCAGGCGTTAATTGCCAACAAAAGTTTATACAAAACCTCACTCTTCAACTTCACGCACGCACACCACGCCGCGTTGCACCACCACGCACCCGGCCTCTCACCCACACGACCCAAAACTTGCTTTCACGCTCTACTTCAACTCCAGGCCTGCTGCACACCCCACATCACGCGTGGTATAGATGTATAGATAGGTTCGCGCTCTAGTGATGCGGAGCGCCATGTATGAGGCTCACACTGGCAGCAGACACGCCGCCGGCGCCAATGGTGACATCGGCAAGCAGCCATCAGCATGCAGCACTGGTAGGCAAAGCGCTGCCTCCCCACGATTGAATGCCAGAAGTAAGCCTACAGAACGACAGAGCCTTGCGTCTCACAGGCGACAGATATAAGATACGCCGCCATGCATGTGCGCCAAAACAACAGCGAACCTGGACAACGCGCCGCAATATTGCAGCTTATTAGTTTGGTGATGAGAGGACTCGCGCAACCGGCACACGCGGTTTCAGCACGTGCACAACATGTACAGACTTTGAGCTAAGAATAAGAAACACCCCATGGATTCAGTAAAAGAATTATTGCCGCAGAAAAGCATTCTGTACCCCACATCACTCTTCTTTGGTCCTGCCCCCAACGGTGTGCAACGATGTACTTCTCGTGCTCCGCTCCAATGCCAATGCACGTCTGCCTGCCGTGCCTGCGGACACAGCAGAGCAGAGCTCCGCAACACCACACACTCTGCCCCGGGACGGGGGTCCCCTCAAATGGTAAGACCCAGGAAGCACGGCATCGCATGCCAGACCCCGTCGCCATCTGTACCGCTAATGTCACAGCGTGTACTCGGGCGCTGCGTGCAGCGCCGCTGCTTGCGCGCTGCTCCCCTGCATCCCTGTACAGCCGCGGCGGCCACCACCGCCGACGACCGGTGCTTCTGCTCCAGCGCTCCGCGATTAGAACAGCTGCTCCAGCGCTCCGCGATTAGAACAGCTGCTCCAGCGCTCCGAGATTAGAACAGCGAGATGTCGCGCCCGAACACGCGAGTCTTCATCCAGTCGAACAGGATAAGCACACGGTTGCGGAACGACACCTGAGGCAGCCGGGGGCAAGTGGGCAAGCGAGCGGGGCGCGGCACGAGTATTCTTGTTGGGCGTGCTAGTGAACGGAGAAATAGTAGCGAACGACGAAAATTACGGACAAGACGTACGCTCGCCTAAACTGCATGAGCCATACGCCCTGGCAGCTTGCCGGGGTCGCGCCCAGGTGCCAACCACCACCGCGCACGGCCGCCACACCATCTGCAGCATGCCGCTGCCACCCACACCCCGCCCAGCATGCCCACCCACGCTCATGAACCCCCTCTACCGAGACACGCACCACTGGCGCCCACGCAACCACACCCCATCTATCGGCACCCAAGCACCCAAGCACCCACGCGCCCACGCGCCCACCTGCTTGGTGATGTACACGGACTTCCACAGCAGGAACGCCACGCTGCCGTACAGCTTGAGATTGATGACGTCGAACGCCTCCACCTGCGTCAGAGCCTTGTCGTTGCCTGCGAGGGCCACGGGGTTACATTCACGATTAGCTAAGAAAGAAGCGCAGTTGTAGCCAGGTGGGCAGCGCGGGGGCCGGGGAACGGGGGGCGTTAGCACACCTGCGGTATCCCCTATATGCGGCGCCGAAGCGCTGTCGACACGATTGGCGTGAGGCCGCGGTCATTGCGGCCCCGGCGACACATGGTTGCTCTTTCGCGGCGGGCAGGTAGGTAGACACCGAAAGCCCCAACAGCATGTCAGGGTTGCCCTCTCACTCACTCACCGACATAGGCCATGATGCCCAGCGACAGGAACTCAAAGGGCCGGTCGTAGTAGCGCACCTGGTGTGGGGTTACATTCATAGTTATTTAAGAAGTGAAGGCGTAGCCAGGGGCAGCCGCAAGGCAACGCACACATGCAACGTTGGCTACCAGCACCAGCAACCCGCGTCCGGTCCAGCTGCATGCCCGCCTCGACTCGCCACCAGCGCACGGCGGCGTAAAGCCACCCCCGCCAAGCTTGGCACCCGCCCGCCGCGCACCTCGGTCGCCTCGGCGCCCTCGCGCGCCTTGAGCTCCTCCTCCTCCAGCGAGCGCAGGCAGTCAGCGCTGGCGCGGGCCACCGCGACGGGGTCGGCGCCGCCGGCCGCGGCGGCGGCGGCCATCACCGCGGAGATGTCGCACACGGCCTTGGCGCCTCCGGGCGGGGCCTCCTTATCCAGCGGCGTGGCCTTTGTGAGCGACTCCGAGTGCACTCGCACCCAGGGCGGCGCGTCCATGCGGAACATGGCGTCCGCCACCTGAAGATGATGGGGGGGGGGTTACAGTCATGATTATGCAGGTGATGGGGGTTACAGTCGTGATTATGAAGGTGACGGGGCGCGGGGGTTAACTCTGAACCAATCCCACAAGGAAGCAGCAGCGCTGCAAGGAGAAGCTGCAGCCGCATATGCGAGGTGCTGTGGGCGCGGGGGCAAGCAAGGCCCGGAGGCAAGGCCACCTTGTTGACGGTCTCAATTCTTTGCTCCTGAGGGTCTACTATGCCAAGCTTCTAGGAACATCCATGCATGGCAGGGGTGGCGCCGGGCCGCCTGCTCACACCAATGCAAGATTGTAATCACATGCGCAGTGATGCGCACGGGTCTCACCTCCTTGGACGCCTGGATGCGGGTCTTGCCGCCCATCATGGCTGTGGTGAGCCATGACAACACCGCGTTCTCCTCCGCAGCCGCCTGCAGAGCCTGCAGCAGGTGGGGCGTGCAGGGGGCGTGGAAGCAGGTCAGTGAGCAACCCTCCTGGAGGACACGAAACACACACACGCGCAACAGGCCTGGTGCCTGCCGCTCTCAGACTCCTGACTCGCCGTCATGCTGCGCCCACTTTCCTGTTGGTTTAATTTGGGCTGGTACCTACACCCCCCCCACACACACACACACACACAAACACACATACGCGCCTGTACCGCCCGCGCCCGCCCACACCTGCAGCTTGTTGCGCTTGACGATCTGGAAGGGCGGCGGCTGCGTGTAGCCGCCCACGCCTAGCTGGTACTGGCTGTTGATGAGGTGGGCCAGGTAGGCGCCCTGCTGGCCCGCCACCTGCAGGGTGGAGTGCGCGGCATGGGGGGGCCGGGGGGTCGTCACGTCACGGCAGCCCTTACGTCAGCGGGCGTGCCTCAGCGGGTTGCCCGTACGTGTCGCCACCAGGCAGGCCGATGCCAGGCCCCACATACGGGCTCTGTATGAGGCTATCTTTGTGCCAGGGGAATGACCACCAACAGCAACCACTGCCCCGCTGCCCCGGCACCCCTCTGCGTGCCTGCCTACCTGCCGGCGCCCCCCTGCCTGCCTGCCTGCCTGCCTACCCCGCTGCCTGCCTACCTTACCCCCCTGCCTGCCCCACAGCCCCGCTGCCCCGGCTGCCTGCCTACCTGCGCCGTGGATGGCAGCCTGTTGCCCAGCACCAGGCTGCAGTCGCCCAGCGCCATCAGGTCGGTGGCGCCCACCACACGCAGGAACGAGTCCACGCACAGCTTGGCGTTCGGCGGCGCCTTGATGGCCTGCAGCAGCACCAGCAGTAGCGGGGAGCAACAGCGCAACGGCACCAGCAGCGGCAACCCACATCGTCAGAGGCAGGAAAGCTGGCTGGCCAACCATCCGTGTGTGCTGCCAAGTGTCGTCTGGCACCATTGCACCAAGCACCGGCCCTCCTTGCGCTAGGTCCCACAGATGTACATGCACGAGCACGAGAGCACAGGCACGGCTGCTGCAGCTGCACGGCTTCAATAGCAGCACGGCTGCAGCAGCTGCACGGCTTCCATAACTGCATGTCACTGCAGGTCACGGTACCCACCTCGGCCGCGGCCGCCTGCTCCGCCACCTGGCTGGCGATCTGGGTCACCAGCGGCCGGGGCGCGTTGCCGGCGCTCCACACGCACACGCCGTACGGCAGCTCCTCGCCACCCTTGAGCAACACCTGCGCGTCCGACACAAGCACTTGACGTCACGCATCCGTTACATTCCACGGCATGCAACACCCTTGCCCGCTCTTCATGCCCGTGCCTGGCAGCATGCGGTGCTACTTGTCTGCTGCCTGCAACAAGGCCGCCGGCCGCACACTACATTCCGGCCGTCAGGCAGGCACGCCCACCATCCCAAGCCGCCCGCTCGCGTGCCATCCAACCCCCTCCTCCCTGCCACCCAGCCTAGCGCTCCCCCACTCACCTTGTTGATGGTGATCTCCACCACGCGCACGCCGGTGCGAACCTCCACGCCACTGCTCTCCAGCGCCTCCGTGGCGCGCTGGCCCAGGCCCGCGTCGAACTGGGTCAGGATCTGCTGCGCACTCTGTGTGGCGGTTGGGGTGGGGTTGGGATGACGTGAACATTGGCAGGCGGTTCGCAACGGTAAGGTAGCTGAAGGCCGTGCTCATCGTGCTCCGCCCGCTCAAGTGCTCTGTGAAAGTGCTTGCCCATGTGAAAGTGCTTGCCCATGTGAGGAACTGAGGACGTCTCCGCCTGCCGCACCTGCAGCAGCGTGACCTTGACGTACTTCATGAGCGCCGGGTACTTCTTCTTCAGGTCCTCACGGACGAAGTCGCTCAGCGTGCCTGCGAACTCCACGCCGGTCGGGCCGCCGCCCACCACCACAAAGTGCAGCGCCGCCTTCCGGTCCTCCTCGCTGGTGCCGGGCAGGCTGGCCAGCTCGAACTTCTCGGCGATGCGCTTGCGCAGGGCCACCGCGTCGCTGACCTCTGTAGTGGGTTGGCGAGCAATATTGGCGCGAAATCGATGGCTCCGCGCCAGCGAGACAACACGGGCTTTGCAGCACTTCGTGCTCCCGCTTGTTATGTTAATAGCAGCGCCCGGCCAGCGCAGCGCCGGTCCCCACACATGTCTTTTGCTCTCGCTCACCCTTCATGAAAAAGCAGTGCTCCTTGACGCCCTTGACGCCGAAGGTGGCGGGCTGCTCGCCCACCGCCACCACAGCCTTGTCGTACTGGATCTCGAACTGCGGCCGCCGCCCGTCGTCGTAGGCGAAGGAGGACGTGCACACCGCCACCTTGGCTGCGGTATGGATGGACGAAAAGCCGCGGCTCAGTACCGTACTACACATCATGTGACACCGCCCCCCTTTCGCAGGGGGGCCTGCTCCATGCAATAAGCATTCTCGCGAGTCCCCATGTGACTGAACGCAAGAGACATCAGGACTGAATGATTGGGTGTGCGCCGCCGCGTATTTGCTTTCACTCACTGTGCGGGTCCAGGCTGTCGCACTCGGCCTCCAGGTAGGTGACGCAGGGGTTGGAGGTGCGGATGGGCTCCAGCAGGGAGCGGAACTCCACCGTGCCAACCGCCGTGGAGGGCAGCATGGGCGTGAACAGGAAGTGGTTGCGGGGGGACACAACCACCACGTCGTACGTGTCCGTGTCAATGACCTGCACGCAGCCAGCACACACCAAAAACGCGGGTTCAAGGCTTCAGTCGCGCCCCGCGCTCGGCAGCATCCCCCGAACAGCGGGCCCGCGGAGCAACCGCAACAGAAAGCATGAGGCGACGGATGGGAGGTGCGGCAGACTGGCTGCACAGCGGCCGCTCTGCACGCGTACCTTGATCAGCGAGTGCGCGCCCCAGCCGCTGCCCAGCACCAGCACCACCGGCTTGGTGGAGGCGCGCAGCCGCATGCGCCCGTTGTCGCCTGATGACCGGGCGCACGTGAGCGGCGGCAGGCCACAGCAAGCCAGGGATTAGAAACGCGCGTTCGGCATGTTGACACATCACATCTCGCTACCGTGTGTCAAGAATCAGTGTAGTAGCATGACATGCCCTGTGAGGATACGGTAAGTACAAGTGCGCACACACAATAGTTCCGGCTCCCGAACCCGCGCCCACTCACCCGGCACCAGCTGCTCCTGCTGCCGCATCGCCAGCTTGTCTGCCTCCACGTTCATGCGACCCAGATGGCGCCCCACGTCCACCACGCTATCCAAGAGGTTGTCCAGCGCGATGGCGGCAAAGGGGCGCTGGGGCGGCCATTGCGGGTCGCCGGGCTTGGGAAAGTACTGGGGACCGGGCGCGGGCGCGGGGCTGGGCGGCGCCAGCGGCGTGCGCGCAGGGGCCGTCGCCGGGGCCTGGGATCGGGCAGTGCAGCCAAGGGCGCGGGACAGGAGGACGTTGTTGCAAGGAAGTTGCGGCGTGCCAGGAAGAATGGATGGGGGGGGCCGGGGATGGTCAGGGCTGCAGTGAAGGTGGGGTCATGCCAGCTGCCAGGTGTGCCCGCGGGAAGCTGCCGGCAGCACACAGGCCGGCCGCAGAAACGCAAGGCAGCGACACCACCTGCGCTGCCGACACCGCGCGCAGCTCTGCGCTGCTGCGTACCTTGGTCGGGGGCTCCTTCAAAGCAGTGGGCGATCCATCACGGGGTGCCTCAGCCCGCACGCGAACTGCGGTGCGGCCGCGCGGGCAATTCCGACCTGCCGGCAGGAACATGCAAAGCACGATGCCGGTGAAGCAACATTGGCAAGCAACGAGCGGCGGGTGACAAGGAAGCAGTCCCTTTGTCTCCTTGTATCACTGCTAGTCCGTCACTCAGTAACAATGTCAAGGTGCAACACCGTCATCTCCGCGCATCCCCGAAAGTGGTTTGCCACAACCGAGCTGCGGCCCGTAGCTGGGTGCGCCTGCCGCTCTCATGTGACGGTCATATTTGTGAGTCCACTCACCAGCTGGCGCGACAGCAAGCCGCTGTGTGGCAGCATTTCGAGAAGAAACCCTTCCACCTCGACAGGGAATACTCGTCCTCATTCTTCTGGGCGTTTGAATGGTTCTATTGTATTGTAAGTGAGTTGTTTCAGTATGTAGCTGGTCGTGGGTGCGAGGTATCGGCTTTCATACGGAATTGGAAGCTCGATCGGTGACCTGGCATAAAAGCGAGAAAGCCCCCAAGACTTTTTCTTCTTCAATGCCGGTCAACTGAACGTCTCTACTGAGTGTTTTCTTTCAGAGACAAAGCGGCTCAGGCAGGGCAAAATGCCTGGACCACGCATCCTCCGACTGCTCCCCCGCCCCCACGCCCCGCCGGCCCGCCCCCTGGCAAGCTTGCCGCCACCCCTTTGGCGCCAAGGCCGCTCCCTGCCCGTGTTTGAGAAGACGGCGACGGAAACCTTGCGTTTGGCAAGTGTATACTGCATGCAGTATGTGTTACACGCGAGTACCCGATAATGCCAGCTCATATGCGGCTCGTCATTTATCCAAATCTCCATGACATTGACGAGTGTTGCATGGGACACGCCACGCTACGTTTACTGACACGGCCTTCCGCAGCACCCGGATTGCCCCCATATCCGCTTCTATCCTCGGGATCCAAGCATTGCGCTGAAATGAACTATATACATGTGAAGTGATGTCACATCGCATGCATAGCCATTAGATTTGACTGAGCTATCGCCTGGCTCTGCGAGTCCACATTATCAACACCATCATCATGTCACCCACACCACACCGAATACCCATATGCCCTGGGTCCGTTGCCAACTGTGTTATCCCTGAAGAAGCTGTTGTTAAGCCGCCCCTGATCTCCCGTCTTCATTGACTTCCTTCCGCGTGCCCTAGGCATCCCCCGCCCCCAGGCGCTCCTATATACCATGTCCGTATTCAGCGCCCCATCTCCCCAACCCCCGAAGCTACCAGACCAAACACCAGCGCAGCAACCGAGCCCAAGCTAATCCGCCAGCCGCTTCCCAGCAGCGGCAACAGCAATAGCAGCGCTCTCAGTCGAAGCCGCGGTGCACCTCGGCGCGCGTCACGCGCTGTAAGGCCACCACAAAGGCCGCGGTGCGCAGCGGCACGTTCATCTCCTTGTGCACCGCCCACAGCGCCGCGAAGGCGTCCGCCATCTTGCGATCCAGCTTCCTGCAGATCCGAAGGCAACGTAATTACGCAATGTTTGGGGAGATGAAAGGGCATGGAGACGAGCGCGTCGGCTGTGTACGTGGCGGTGCCTTACAGCTTCTTCATGTAGCGTCTACTCCAAGACGGTAGCTGGTTCGCCCTCGCCCTTCCATCGTATTGCCGCCACGTCCTGTCAAACTCGTATCGTGCCGACCGTACACGCCACACCCGACATGCTGACACCAACCCGCAATCCCTTTGCCGCCCCACCTGTTGACGTCGTCCTCCTCCCACTTGAAGTTCTGCAGGTTCTGGACCCACTCGAAGAAAGACACCGTCACACCGCCGCCGTTGGTGTAGATGTCTGCGGGCATCCCGAAAAGCGGGGAGGAAGAGGGGGCACGCGGCAGAGGGCACACGCTTAGTACAGCAGGCGACAGGGCAACTTCCGTGGAAGCGGGGGCCTTCATCCCCAAACACTCCACGCTCCCATACACCGCAACAGCGCGCTGCCCTTCCCCTTAGCTCTCTAACAACACGTTATTTCTTGCACAATGAAAAGCTTTATTTACACCCCTCACCCGGCAGCACGGTGATGCCTCGGTCCCGCAGCACCATGTCGCCCTCGGGTGTGGTGGGGCCGTTGGCAGCCTCCACAACCACCTGGGAGGGCGAGGGGTTTAGAGTCGTGATAAATTAAGAAGTAAAGGTGTAGCCCAGTGGGCGTAGCCAGGAACACTCGTACTATAGTATGGCGGGGGTGTTGCCGTCCATGTGGAGGACGGGGTGATTAAACGACAAGTTTGAGGTGGCGAGGGGTTGGGTCAGTGGGGCAGAGCAGAGCAGAGCAGACTACGGTACCAGCACACGCATTGCGGTGGCGGTATGTGGTCGTGACGCTAAGCCCGGCGCCTCCTTTCATCCCACTCAGTGAGAGGCGGTCTCCTCTATTCCGTGTCCCCTACTTTACCTTGGTTTGGTTTAGTTTGGGCTGGTATTTACAATGCCCCCCCGCCGCACCTTGCACTGCAGCTTCTTCGCCTCCTCCGGCCCGATCACGCCGCCGATGGCGGCCGGGATGAGCACATCGCACGGGTGCAGCAGGATGTCCTGTGTGTGTGTGTGTGTGTGTGTGTGTGTGTGTGTGTGTGTGTGTGTGTGTGTGCGTGTCAGTCAAAATCGCAACGAAAGCCCGCCCAGGCGGCGCCGGAGTTGTGCGTGTGCGCGTGTTTGTGGTTCAGGGACAACGTGTTTGTTGGGTGGCACGTGGCATGACGTGATGTGCTGTTGGTGGCGGTGCATGCAGCGGCGCGACAGAACGCGTGGTCCACGACCCGCACATCACCACTGGCAAATCATGACATCACGTGCCGCCCGGAGCAGTCAAGCACAGAGCGCAGCAACGCCCTCGCCGCTTATGCGGTACGGTAGGTACGGTAGACAGCGCGCGCACCTGCTTGGGGACGGCGGCGCCGCCTGTGAACTCGGCCAGGGGCTTGCCGCTCGCCACGTGTTTGCGCAGCGCGCCAATGTCCAGACCCTGGGCAGCAGGCGCAGCAGCAGCGGAGGCCGTTAAGGGGGTGAAGTGGGCCGCGAGTTAAGCGGGCCGCGGGTTAGGCGGGCCAACGGTTAAGCGGGCCCGAGCGGAGGGTTCAGGAAACGAGAACCAGATGAGAAAGGGCCAGGCCGGGGAAGCCCGGAGTCGCAGGGCCCGTGAAGCCTGGTAGAACCCACGACAGCCTTGCCCTTGCCCCTCCCTGTTCACGCGACCCCTTCGCAACATAGGCACGCTGCTTGAGTGCTGCTTGGCTTCATTCACCTTGCTTGTCGGCCTAGTCTAGCACCCCCGCATGCCCATCCCCCTCCTCTCCCCACCACCCCCACCCCCTCCATTGGGACCTATGTAGTTGGGCTCGGGCACATAACTCAACACACACACACACACACACACACACACACACACACACACACACACACACACACACACACACACACACACACACACACACACACGCACACACACGCACACGCACCTGCTCGTTGTGCACCGCCCCCGCCACGTCACTGATGGCGACCACCTTGCCGCCCGCCTCCCACAGCAGCTGCGCGGCCCACGCGCCCACGTTGCCAAAGCCCTGTGTGTGCCCAGACAAAAGCACGTGCGTGTTATGGCGTTGCCATTGGGAATGGTAGAGCTGGCGCGGCTGCGAGGGACGGGCGGCGTGTGCTGTCCGCAAGTAACAAACCCCGCCCAAACAGCCCAGTGCCACTGTTGCAATTTGGCGGCGTTTCAACACCGGGCCACAGCACAGCACCTGCCGACCCGCACAGGGCGCCTGCCCCACCGCCGGGCCCGCCGCAGCCGGGCACCACAAGCCCAAGACACCTCACCGGCCCCCCTCACCGCACACAGCACCGCACGCAGCACGCACCTGGATGACGTACTTCTGGTCCGCGATCTTGCCCATGTGCAACGCCTGTCACGTGTCAGTGCCAGGGGCGGTGTTGGGGTTGCTTTGAGAGGATTGGGCCAGCCGCGTGGAGGGGCGCGGTGCGGCGGCTGCGGCGGCAGTACCACGTCCCGCGAGCAATCACGCACTGTCCCCACACATGGACAAACGCACACACACAGGCACATAACCCCCCCGTGCATTACTAGCACACAAACACACACATACAGGCACACAGGCACACACATATGCACACACGGTAGGTATTGGTAAGCAACTCCGGCGCCGTCGTTGGGCGGGCTTTCGTCTCCTTTCTTAACACACATAAGCACACACACGCACGCACACAAACCTTGAGCAGCTCCCGGATGGCAAAGGTGGTGCCGCGGCCCGTAGCGGCCTCGCGACCCAGAGAGCCGTGAAGGTACACGGGCTGGGGGCGGGGGAGGCGGAGGTACGGGGGCAAGAAGGATGGCGTTAGAATATACGTCAGGATGGCATCAGAGTGTACGGTAGTAAAGGGTGCCGTCCCACATGCACAACGGCCACCCGGTCCTGGCCCCAGCCCTGGGCCCAGCCCCGGCACCCTGCTCCCTCCGCCTCCGTCCTCCGTTCCCTAAGCTGCATGGACGGCTGCGCTCCTCCTCTCCCCTCACCTTGCCGGTGACCACGCCTGGGCTGAAGCCCTTGTACTTGGAGTACTCGTCGAAGAACCAGGCCATCACTTTGGCGTCTGTTAGGCGGTAGAGTGGCGGTGGGGGTGGCGGGTGGAGAGAAGGGAAGTACATACGACAAAGAGCGAGGAGGGGAGCGCGGCTTGGTGGGAGGTGGGGTTGGCATTGATGGCGAAGCACTTTGCACCATGCGTGTGTGTGTGAGGCCGGGGCCTGGGCTGGGTCTGCCGGGCTTGTTATTGGGGCATACACCGGTACTGTGTGACACAGCCATGCCAGCACCTCACCTTACCTCACCCACCCGCCCACCCACCCACCCGTGTTCATGTCGGGTGCGGGGATGTCCTCGTAGGTGCCGATGATCTCCTTGATGGCCTGCGAGGCAAGGTGCGGGTGGCGGCGCAGGTGGTAGAGAACTTGAGAGGCGAGGTGCGAGTTTGGTAGAGAAGTTGAATGTGGCAGAATGAGGAGAGCAGCAAGGTGTATCTGCAGAAGCGTGCACGTAGATACGACCTCAATCACCCAAAGACAACAATAGCAATGACAAGCTCACCACCACCAGTTTGCGCGTCATCTTCTCCAGCTCGCGCTCCGACAGCTTGCGCGGGTCCACCGTCACGCCGCCCTTGGCGCCTCCGTAGGGGATGTCCATCACAGCCGTCTTCCAAGTCATAAGACTGGCCAGGCTGCGTGTTAGAGAGCAGGTGGGGAAGGGGAAGGGTGGGTTGGTGGGGGCTATGGGCGTGTGAGGGCGTAAGGATGGGTGGTGCGCGCGTGCTTGGGTTGCGGCACTGGGAGAGGGCAGGTGGCCGCAGTGCAAGGGCGTACATCCCAGCTGCGCCTCCTCTCTTGCTCCCACCCCAGCTCCCACCCCAGCTCCCACCCCAGCTCCCACCCCAGCTCCCACCCCAGCTCCCACCCCAGCTCCCGGCCCAGCCCCCGGCTCGCCTGCGCACGTCGTCCAGGTCCACTTGCGGGTGGTAGCGCAGCCCGCCCTTGTAGGGCCCGCGGGCGTTGTTCTGCGGCCGCGTTTGTGCGTTTGTGTGGTCAAGAGAGCGGGCATGGCCAGTCAGGTTGGGGAAGACAGCGGGAATGGCAGCGCGAGCGGGCGCATGTGCGTGTGCTTACGCACAAGGTACCGTAGTGAGGGTGGCGCTGGCGGCGCGCGCACAGCTGCTTCGATTCTTAGCTAGCAAGTACTTTGTCCGGAGGTATCCAGACACTCGGAATGTAGATGCTCACGTGTTGTACGCGGTAAGCGTTGAACACCTCAATCTGGCCGTCGTCCATCTGACGGGAAGGAGGGGAGGAGGAGGGGAGCAGGAGGGGAGCAGGATGTTTGCCGAGATCAGGTCCGGGCACGGCACAGCATGGCAGGACTAGGTTTGACTGGCAAAGCCCACAAGCCATCTAGCCTCGGAACAGCTTCGATGTTGACACAGCGACTCGCAGCAAGGGTATCATCCAGCCCCATGCCATATGCTCAGGAGCCTGCCCCTGCCTCTTTCCGTTCCCTTCCCTTCAGGTCCCCCCTCCAACCCCCACCCCACCCCGCCCCGCTCGTAACCGCCCCCACCTGCACCACCAGCTCCACGCTCATCTCGCGGCGGGGGGTGAGCAGCAGGTTCTGGAGCTTCTCCGGGTAGTCCAGCTTCACAAGCGCCTGGAAGTGTTACAAGCGGGGCGATAGGGGTGGTTGTAAGGCCGCGAACAGGATGGTTGGAGCACAGGCACTGCTTTGACCAAATCTCGTTCAATTATGAGGCCCCCTGGCGAGCTGGTCCATGCAACAACAAAAGGATTATGAGGATGGTTAGCTCGCCGGGCTTCAGCCAGCGAACCCCATTCCCCTCGCGGAATGTACCTTCCGAGAGTGCCCCTGACCATGCGGGTTGCATTCTGAATTATTACCTCTCTTAAAAACGTGTTCGTGTTCTCGGCGTGCGAGCTGGCGTGGCGTCGAAAAGCTCCGCCAATTGCCCCAAGGGCCTGGTGGCCAAGCGACAGCCCGCCCAGCGCGCAGCTGAGCTGCCGCCCGCAAGCTAACAACGCCGATGCCATGTGGCCAGCCTGCGCAAACTCCCCCGACCAGGGCTGGCCTCTTGTTTACGCAGCTCGCAGGCGAAAGAGGTTCGGTAACGCCAGACGTATGTTGAAAACGAGTGAATAGATGTGTTATACGAGCTCAACCGGACGAATGTGCAACATGGCTGCGGGCGCTAGGTTCGTGGACTTTTGAGAGTCCAGCGACGACCATCCAGCTCGGAAACGTGTCAGCGCCCATGCACGCTTGACACTTCCTCTAGCTGCCCGGCCTGTGGCAGCACGGCAACATTGTCTAAACAGGATTTTGACAATATTGGAGTGGTCTCCGAGACCAGCGCCCCCAGAATGAGCCAGCACCACGCCAGGTCGTTGGGTTCGTTACCCGCAACTTCCAGCACCCGCGTCAGCACCAGCTCCGCGCCACGCGTACCGACGACATGGTGTCTCACCACAGCCTCATGTTGAAAACCAGTCCCACCATATCGCACAAGCACCATGAAGGGACCGCGCCTGGTCTGCCCTAAGCCTTGCCTCATCGATCCATCGTAACTGCGCGCACAGTGCATGGGGGGATGCATCATGCATGGCTAGCCGTAGCTGCCAACTGCCACCGCCGCCGCATGCTACGGTGCCCCGGTGACCCTCCCCTCCAGCAGCAGAATCAATAGATTGTCGTATACTTGAATTACTTTCTTGTCCATGCTCACCACACACAAGGACGCAATCACAATTATCACATGCACACATGGCACGACTTCTCACTTCATTTTGCAGTGCCTGGGAAGAGGACACGGGGCTCACTGCAGTCACCCACGGCACACAGTACCTTGCACAGGTCCAATCACCGATTTACCGTCAGCTAGCCCGCCCACCCATCTCCCCGCCCGCAGTTGGAACGTATGTGCCGTATTCCATGACGGCGTGCACCGAACACGGAGGCCCAGCAGCTTTGCAGCGCCGGTCCTGCTGCCGGCGCCGCCGCCTCCGCGACTGAGCAGCTCCATTCCACCGCCCTCTTTGCCCAGCTCTTCGCCAGCATCTGATCGGCCCTTAATCAGCCGCCAGGGAGGACGTCACCTACACCGACAGCCGCCACACCTCGTGCTTTTGGTCTCCAACCATTGCTCAAAGGGAGTGGGCGGATCAGCCCAGGGGAGGCTTCCCCCGCGGCCGTGACACGACATGCGGGGTAAGGAATTTCCGACAGCCCCGAATTGGTGGAAAAGGTCGACGATGACTGTTGATGGTCTATGACTGGTGGCGACGGCGGCGGAGGCGGTTGCGCTACTGTCCCTGCTGCGCGCCTGAGGCTGGTGCTGTCGTCTTCTTGGGTGCACTGGGCGAGGGACGCAGCACTACCTGTATCCCGCGTGCCGCCAGCGTCTGTGGGCACCACGGCGGGTAGCACAATCCCACGGCACGGGTCAGAGCGTGAGGTCAGAGATAGAGCCATGGATCTCCAAGTCACCGCCATCACCCAGCCACACAGCAGTGACAACCGCTCGCAGGCGCCTGCCGCACAGCCCTGCCTCCCCGCCTCCCAGCACCATGAGGACCGCACCCGCACAGCCCCCATGGCCCCGGGTGGTACTGATCACGCGGCGCCGCCGCCGCCGCCCAGCCCAGCCCAGCCCAGCCCAGCCCAGCCCAGCCCAGCCCAGCCCGCAGGCATACAATGATACAGGCACACAGGTACACAGGCACACCCACACACACAGGCACACACACACAGGCACACACAGGGCGCCTAGTCACACAGGCCCACACGCAGGCATGCACACACACAGGCACACACACAAGCACACAGGCACACAGGGCGCCTAGTCACACACACACACAAAGGCCCACACACACATGCACCCACCACGGCCATCTCCTTGTTGTGCTCCTTGTCGGCCTCGTTGTGTCCGCCGTCGCCGCGGATGGTGCGCCGCGTGCCCAGGTCAAATGTCATGTAGCTGTGCGCGCGTTGGGTGGTGGGTGCGTGTTTGGGAGGGATTCAGTGTGCGTTTGTACGAGAGCACGGGACTAAGGGATTGCGCGTGCAATTTGGGGTGTGTGTGTTGTGTGTGTTTGGACAACAGGAGGAGGTGGGGGGGGACGCGGTGATGGAGTCTGCCGTGGGGTTACGCAGGCGCATGGGAAGCAGGGGGGCTTTGTGAATACCAGCCCAAACCAAACCAAGCCAAACTAGCGGAGCGGGGGGCAGGGCGCCGGGTGCATGATGCGAGGGGAAGCAATGCGGGGCGCAGTGTACGGTACGGGTGTGTGGCAGCCGCACGCCCCTCCGCCGCCGCCTGTCGCCGCCTCTCACCGTGCGCCGCAGTCGCACAGCAGGCACAGCGCGATGGCGGACTGGCCGTGCTCCTCCGTCAGCTGCTGCTGGTAGCGCGGCAGCTCCTCCAGGATGTCCTTGTCGATGCCCTTCATGTGCTGCAGGTCCATGTGGGGGTTGAAGAGTTCCGTTGGGGTGGGCGTGGGGGCGTGGAGTTTGGGGCAAATGACAACGGTACACGTGCGCGAGAGGGCGGTAGCAGTCGCAGCCAGCGTACCTTCAGCTCTTCGACGCGCATGCACTCATAGTGCGACGACGTCTCCTCGCACCAGTCCTTGAGCGTCACGCCCAACCCTGGAGCCCGTGCGGAGAGGACGGGGGGGGGACATGTGGGAGGGGTGCACAGGGCAGGACGAGAGACAGCCGCAAGGCGCAACCAGGGATGGTGAGCTTACCTCGCATAGGGCCGCCGTTTGTACATTTGTCACAAGCATCTGTGCATACATGCGATAATGAGCTCGTGTTGCAGTTCGGAGAAGTCAAGAGGCAGGTCCGACACTGAATTGCGCATGTGTAGCGATGCCTTACCGTAAACTTTCTCCTGGCTGCCGTTGAAGTGAGATAACATTCCTTTCCCATGGCATTTACTGCATACTTTGAGGTATGGCCTTTCGGGCTTTTTCGCGCCGAACAACTTCATAGGTGTCGGTGTTGCGGTGCTGTAATAAAGCAGAATTAAGAATTCTATGTGGTCAACGCAGTTGACGGGGCTTGGGACTAAGACACGCTCTCGCTCGGCGCGCGGCAGGAGACCACTCGGCGCGGCAAAAAGCCGTACTTCATCGTCTTCATGTCCGTACCCTGCATTTCAGGTTCCTCCGCCCGGCCCCCGCGCCATGACCGTTTCCTTGCAGGGGCTGGAAGGGTCTCAACTAGTGGCGGGTGCGCCAGCTTGGGGGAGCGGGAGAATCAAAGCCCGCCACGCCGCCACAAAGGTGCACGCGCACACACGCGCGGACGCGCCCCGCTTGTGGTGCCTTGCCGTGGGTTGGCACTTGGCAGGCACCCTCCCCGGTAGGGCTGCAAAGCCTGTAATCCCAACGCGCGCCGCGTGCCCTGGTATGCCCTGGGCCCCTGGCGCTTTGGAAGTAGCTAGCCTCTGCGTGAGGATTCCAAGAAACGTGTACAGTAGCGGGTAGGCGTGTGCATCCCGGAACTCTGGAAGCATCAGCAGCGGCTTCACGCGTCGTGCTTTCCTCTCTGCTCATCTGCCATTCTGCCGCACTGTCAAGTTGTATGGCCAGCAGGTCGCCAGCACAGCCCGGACACGCCCGGACTTGATGTCGTCATGCAGCGCAGCAGCTACTGGGGGTTGCAAGTTCGCAAACCCTAGCTGTATCCACACACCATGTAACCACATACAACAGCTACACGCTCAGCAAACTGTATGAGCCAGCATTTGTAAGTGTTGCAGGCGTTGTAAGGCCCCCGCGGCCCGGGCCTCGGTTTGTACAAGCAGGGGGGGGGGTAGGAAACAAAGTGCCAGACCCCATGCCCCGAAATCCCCCGGGACCCCCCTTGAGGGGACGACCGACCCCCCGACGGACAAAACCTTGTTGTTCAGGGGTTAAAACCCCTTCATTTAATACCAATGTGGTGTCAATCGACTCCTAAGCACTATCACTCCGTGTCATCAGCGGTCCTGTTCTGAGACTTCGGTCACCGGCGGGATCCTACCCATGGAAATCCCCTCGACCCAGACCACCCCGCGCTCAACTCTCTGCCGCGTGACGAATGGACAATGTGCATCGGCAGCCTTGTTAGACGTGAACTCGTGCGCACCAGCGCTTCAGAGCCCAGCTGTGTCAGTGCGCATGTGTTGAATGTGGAGACATGTCCCGACATGTCCACGTTCGGACGCGCAACTTAGCCCTCCCACGCTTTGTTTGTGCTTATTACGTCATAACGTGCACATATGAGCCTCGTACTGCTGCGTTTGGCCCCTAGTTCTGCTTGTGGGGCGCTTCCCGAAATCCGCCGGGATGGGCTCCCGAAACCCGACGGACCCCCAGGGACGAGGACCGACCCCCCAACTTTGGCGGCCCAGAACTTCCTCACCAGACACCCCCTTAAAAAACTAAAAGTACGTGCATAATGCTCTCCTAAAGCTCTGTAATTTTGAGCATGGGGTAAGAATCTGAGCTTTCTACCCCCCCCCCCTGGTACAAGGACAGGAATGCACGTCGTGCTCACCATCATGTAACCACACACAACAGCAAAGGCCGGGCCGCACCTGCAACACGCTCAGCAAAGTCTATGAGCCAGCCAGCGCAATCATCGGTGAAGTAACAACCGCGAACCCACGTTGCGACTCCTGCCCTGACTAACCTGTGGGATTTGCGGGCCAGGATTGCAGCCATCAAACTTGCTTCTCATCACCCTCTACTCTTGCTTGTACTAGGAGTTCAGTACTGCACGCTCAGGGCCTTGACATGCCCTCCTGCCTGTTGCCTAGATTGCATTGGTTACAAGAGGGACCTGCTGACGCAGTTCACGAGCCAGTGACGTGGAGAACGAACACCCTGCTCTGGACCCCAGGGGCGTGCCGCCTGCAGCGCCGTCGGCCTACTCTAGCTCTAGTAGGCTTGCTCCCATAGGACGCTCCTCCCGCCATACCGAACATGTTGCCTAGAGGCGCTGCATTAGCCCAACTGCTGCACCTACCGTACGCTCTCCCTACGACCCTAGGCGCTACACACACCTACATCCATACGGCCACGCAGCTACATTCCCCAATAAGCATTTGCATGCAATTCCTGTACTTGCAATCAACGCGATACCGTACTATGCTTTCGAGTTCCTGCCTGGCGCCTAACACCCATACATCCGTGTGCCGACGTACTTTACTGCTCCTGGTCTGCCTATTGCTAACATTTGGCTTGCCACCACGCACGCAAATTAACCATCACAAAACAATAATTCAACCCTATCATGTACAAGCGCGTCTCATTCATTCTGCCGCAGCCGCCGCTGCCAGCAGGTTTACGCGAAGCACCACACACCCACTCCCGGACTCGGCCCCGCGTCCGCCTGCCGCGTCTCCGCCTCCGTTTTCGGTGCAGGAGCCTCCACCCCCATCCACAATTCCCGTCCCGGCTCCGGCTCCGTTTCCGGCTCCGGCTGCGGCGTCCGCGCCCCATGGCGGTGCGGCTGCCAGCGGGTGCGGGTGCGGGTGCGGGTGCGGGTGCGGGTGCGGGTGCGGGTGCGGGTGCGGGTGCTGCTCCGCCGTAACGCCCGCCTGCCGCAGGTCGCGGTACCTGCGGCGTACCGTATGTGCAAACGCACACACAACCGTGGCGGCACATTCTGAGGCCAGGGGAGTGCGGCACGGCAAGGAGGATGCAAACATGAACCACCCGCCTACCACGCGCACTAATATTCCCGCCCCCCCCTCCAGCCCTCACCTGGCCAGGGTCTTCTGCAGCCCCGTGACGAAGAAGTTGAACTGGTCGGTCCGGCGGTGCTTGCGGTGCTGTACGACACGAGCCGCCAGACCTGCCGTACAGGCGCCGTACAGGCGTGTGGTGGTGGGAGGGGGTGCAGCTTTCATTTTCACAGGTGACCCGGCTTAATCGTATGGCTGGTGTTGAGTTGGCCAGATGCACGGCCACACGGGGGAGGCACTGATTCCATGTATGCTGCGTATAAAAGCCAAAATAACTTGTCCAGCTAACTCGCTCGGCCGACTGAGTGAGGGGAACAATCTAAGACCCCTCGGCTGCCCCCGTGTAATGTACGGCATTGTTCCTCCATGTGTGCCTCTCGCTATGCACGGCGCTGTGCAAGTTATCATGTTGCGGAGAGGAGCCATAGGCCGGCTTCGCTCACCTTCCCCGACCAGTGATGAGTTGACCCACAGGTTGACACGCACCTCAGCTGGGTACTGTGAGGGGGGCGGGGGAGCAGGGGAGTGGGGACGGGGGCGCGGGGTGAGCAGAAGGCAGACGTATCGCGGCATGAACAGGTTTGCTGCAGGTGTCCTGTAGCATTGGTGTGTAGACACATTGCCCACGACGAAAGACACATTAACATACACACGGACACACACACACACACACACGAAGACAGACACACACACACACAGACACAGACACACACACACATATATATACACCGTCCCGCACCCGTGTGTCGGGCGGGAAGGTGGCACTGATGACCTGCAGTGGCACGTGCACACGCCCGTCGTACAGTCGCGCCCCGTGCTGCTGCTGCTGCTGCTGGGAGGATGTGCGTGGCTGTAGCTGCGGAGGCCGGTCTGGGGTCGCAGCAGTAGCTAGTTGCTGCTGCTGCTGCTGTTGCTGCTGTGCTACTGCCAGGGTGCGCATCCAGGACAGGAGCAGTAGCGACTGCTGCAGCTGTGCGGCTGCGGGCGCGGCTGCGGGCGCGGCGGCGGGCACGGCTGCGGGCACGGCGGCGGGCACGGCGGCCTGTAGAGTCGCCTGCACCACTGTTGGTGTTGGCGCGAACGGAGCTGGCGGCGCGAGGGGCCGCAGCGGGCTCAGCCCGGGCGGCTGTACGGGCGGCTGTACGGGCGGCGGCGCCGGCTGTGGCCCTGGGCTGGCTTCAAGGCCGGTCGGCGCCGGCTGTTGCATTAGCGGGTCTGAGGCCAGGGGCTGTGGAGCTGACGTCGGCTGTGGAGCTTCCGCCACTGGCGGCTGCACGGCGGCGTGCGCCGCTGACTGCTGCTGGTGCTGGTGCTGGTGCTGGCACGGAGGAACCAGGGTGGCAGCAGCAGCTAGCGGCAGCAACGGCAGCGCCTGCCGCTGATGCGCCGGCTCCGCCACTGGGGCCGGCGTCGCCACAACTGGGCCTGCCGCTGCCGCTGGCCCCACTGCCGACGGCTCAACTGCTGCGGCCGCCTCCGCCTTGTCCCCGACGTGCCGCTCCTCGCCGCCAACCGCCGCAGCCGCCGCAGCAGCCGCCACCAGCGCTCCCATGGGCGACAGCGGCGACAAGCCGGGCACACCCACACCCGCACCCAGGACCGTATCCGCCTCTGCAGCACCTACTCGGCCCGCACCCGCATTGGGTGCAGGCGCTGCAGCCAGCTCCTGTTGCTCCTGCTGCCCCTGCTGCTGATTGTCGGCGACAATTTCCATCGCCGTAGCTCCATCTGAGGCGCCAACCGCGGCGGGGCCCGTAGGGTCGCTCGGTGCCGGCGGTATGGGCATGCCGCACATGGCGGCCCCGGGGCCGGAGGCGATGAAGTTGGTGGTGTCGGGCTCCCTGGCAGGAGAGGGCGCCTGAGGAGTGCGCTGTTCCGGCTGCTGCTGCTGCCGCTCCGGCTGCTGCTGCCGCTCTGGCTGTTGCTGCTGCTGCGCCTGCGATTGCAGGTGCGGAGGCTGCTCGGGCGGCGCTGGGACGGGCGGGCCTCCCACCACTGCGGCCTGTCGCTGTTGCTGTTGCTGTAGCTGTAGCTGCAGCTGCAGCAGCCGCCGCGCCAGCAGGGCCCTGGAGGCTGCTGCCGCCGCTGCCGCCAGCAGCTGGGGTGGCGGCGCCGCTGGGAGTACCGGGGGCACGGGAGGCCCGAAGCCCGGCGCGTCGCTTGCTGCTGGCGCAGGCGCGGCGGCGGCGGCGGGCGCCAGCGCAACCGCCGTCATCTGTTGCTGCTGGCTATGTGGCTGTGGTGGCGGGGGGGAAACGGTGGGGCCCCCGTTGGGCGCCACATGTGGTGCGCCGGCGGCTTTGGCCGAGGGAACCGCGGAAGCGGCGGCTGAGAAAGGCGCGGAAGCGGTGGCTGTGACTGAGGGGGACGCGGTCGCGGCGGCTGTGGCTGAGGGGGACGCGGCGGCGGCGGCGGCGGCGGCTGTGGCTGCGGGCGGCGGCGCGCCGTACCAGCGGCCGCTGGCTGACATGAGGATGCGCAGCCGCGGACCGGCGGGCGCAGGGCCGGCCTGCGGCGTGGCGAGCGGCAGCGGGGCGGCTGGCGGCGGCGCCACCACCTCCACTGCGAGCAGCCTCAAGTCCTGGAGCAGCGCGCATGTGTGGAGCAGAGCGCACTTCAAAAAGGAATGGATTGCGGAGAGCACATTGCGGAGAGGAATGCATTGCGGAGAGCACATTGCGGAGCGAAATGCATTGCGGAGAGCACATTGCGGAGAGAAGTGCACGCACGCGCATGTGTGAAGCCGGGCAGGAGTATGTGGAGGTTATTGTGTGCGCGGAAGCGGGCCAGTGACCGCATGTTGCAACTGCACGCCACAGAGTTTCACACTGCAATGCTCAAGCCCGAGAATTCCTTGAAAGGATGGCTTTTGAGGGGTTAGTTGAAGTTGTCTGGCGCGTCATTCGCGCACCTTGTAGTCGCGTACGTGCCGCTGGTGCCCAGTCAACCAGTGGTTGCCCACGCCGCTCCGGCGGCTGGCGTTGCGGCTGCGGCATATGCGCACCTGCTCGGGGGGCAGGGTTGGGAGGGAGGGAGGCTTGAGAGGGGCAGGGGAGGTTACGGTAAATTCACGATTACTTAAGAAGTGAAGGGAGGGAGGGAGGCTTGAAAGATGGTTGAGATGAGACATACGGTAGTTAGGCGGCGGCATGGTAAGTAGGATGATACTATCATCGGCGGGAAGCAGGCGCACAAGGAGCCCAGCAGGCACACGCGCCCACCTCCGTGTCGGCCTTGACGCAGACGTCGTTCACAACCACATCAGCGCTCAGCCGCAGCGGAAATTGCACCGCAGCTTTCGTAGCAGCAGCGGCGATGGCAGCAGCAGGGGCAGCGGCAGCAGACGCCTCGGCACCAGCTCCAGCACCAGCACCAGCACCAGCGCCAGCATCAGTATCAGCTCCATCACAAACAGCCAATGTCGCCGCCGCCGCAATGTCTTGCGGTGTGGCGGCGCCCTCGACAGCGGCGCCTGTGGCGGCGCTTGTGGCGGCTGCCGCCGCCACGGCGGCTGTTGGGGCCGCAGCCGCCACCGAGGGCGCCGCCAGCGGTGGGAGTAGCGACGCCAGGGCTGTCGTCACAAAGCTGTGCGGCAGGTAAATGCGCCCGTCGGACAGCCGCGAGCCGCCGCCGGAGCCGCCGCCGCCGGAGCCGCCGCCGCCGCCGCCGCCGCCGGAGCCGGAACTGCCGCCGCCGGCAGCTGCTGCAGGGCCCCTTTTGGCGGAGGCGGAGGTGCCCTTGCCGGCGGGTTTGGAGGAAGGCGGTGCAGCCGGGGCCCGGACCTCCACGAGCGCCGCCACCTGTAGGTGCGGGTGTAGGTGCGGGTGTAGGTGCGGGTGCAGTCAGGACAAGGAGGGAGCGCGGCAAAAGGCGACATCCATCCATCGATTCACGCATTCAACCCAGCAACCCAGCAACGCTTATGAAGCGCGTGTGTGTGTGTGTGTGTGTGTGTGTGTGTGTGTGCGTGTGATTTCCAAAGTGCGCTAGCTTACGAGGCGCCCTGCCCAACGCACCTCCTCCTCGGCCGCCGCGCCTGGGCGGCCCTGACCCTGGCCGTCGTCGAGGTCGCCTCTTGTGCCGCGCCGCTTGCGCCCCGCCGCACCAGCTGCCCCGCTGCCCTCCGCAGCAGCACCAGCCGCAGCTGCGGCCCGCCGCCTTGCAGCCCGTGGACCGCCGGACCTCACCGCCGCCTCCGCCGCCGCCTCCGCAGCCTCTGCCGCCGCTGCCGCCTCCGCCGCCTCTGCCGCCGCGACCGCAATGGCACTGGGCACTCGCCGGCGCCGCGGTCTGCCCGCTGCGGCTGCTGCGGGCGGAGCAGCCTGCGAGCAAAACGAGCGGGCGAGTAAGTGAACGCAACTTCCATGCAATGCAGGTATATATCACGCGCTAAGTGAAGCAAATGCAAGTAGCACACAACAGGAAACAGGGGCCGACAATATCACACGCTCCCCGGCATGCAATGTGACTTCCGTGTCCCAACCTCCCCACACCCTGCCACGCCCCACACATGCCCCTCACCCGCTGGGGCCGCGCCGCCAGCTTACGCCGCCGCGCCGCCGCCCCCGGCCGCCGCGCCCGCGCCGCCGCGCGCTCTTCCGCCAGATCCGAATCCAAATCCATCTCGCCCTGATCTGGATCCAAATCCTCCGTGTCGACACGGTCGTCGTCCCCCTCGCCCTCCTCGCTCCCGCCCGAGCTGCCGCCACCACCCTGGCCATCAGCTCCCAGCGCCGTGCCACTGCTACTGCTGCCGAATCCGGCACCGCCGTAGGCTCCCGCGGCCTCCGCCGTTACTCCCGCTCCGCCGCCGCCACCGCCGCCACTGCCGCCGCCGCCGCCGCCTCCCAGCATGTTGTCTGCCCACACCGCCGCCAGATCCAGCATGAGCAGCCGTTCATCGCCGTCCTCACTGGCGGCTCCGGCCATATCGCCATCGCTGTAGTCACCATCCTCGCCGTCGCCCAATTCCTGCAGTTGATACTGTTGCGGAAGCTGGTGTTGGTGGTGGTGTTGGTGGTGCTGATGATGGTGCTGATGGTGCTGATGGTGCTGGTGGTGCTGGTAGTAACCTTGGTTTTGTGGCAGTTGCGGCTGCAGTTGCTGTTGCTGCTGTGGCGGCGGCGGTTGGTGTTGGTGGTGCTGTTGTGAGTAGGGCGGAAGCGGCGGCGGCGGTTTGCTGCGCAAGCCGCCCGGCGGCGCCGCCGCCTGCACCAACGCGGCGGCCGCCTGTCGAGCAGTGTCTTCCTCATTCTCCTCGGCGCCGTCGACGTCGTCGGTGTCCGAACCCAAGCCAAAGAATTCTGCAGCGGCCGCGGCTGCGGCCGCCAGTGCTGCTGACATCGCCGTCCCCGGGGGCCCCGCTGCAGCTGCTTCGGGCTCCCGCTCCCGCTCTCCTCTGTCGCCTGCTGCTGCGAAGTCGGAGCCAACGGTATCTCCCACAAGCCCCAGGTCGGCGGCACTGGCGACCAGGAGCAAATCGTCGAGCGGCGGGTGGTGGTGGTGTGGGTGGTGGTGGGAGTAGTGGTGGTGGTGGTGATGGTGCGGGTAGTGGTGGTGCTGGTGCTGCTGATGCTGCTGGCTGTGGTGTGGGTAGCTGTAGCCAGAATAGCCAGACGGCTGTTGCACCTGCGCATTGGGCTGTAACAGCATGCTACTGCCAGTGGGTGCCCCGCCGCCGCCACCGCCGCTGCCGCCGCCGCTGCAACCGCCGAAAGCCCCGACGCCGCCGCCGCCGCGGCTGCCGCCCGCTCCAATAGACAGCAGCGCATCCACCTCCACCGGCAGAGAGTTGTTCAGGGCAGCGGCGGCCGCGGCAGCCGTCGGGAAGACGTCGCCCGACTCCGACTCCGGCGAGGCCCCTGCCGCCGCCCCCGACGTTGCTGGAGCTGATGCTTGTGAGGCTGCTACTCCCGAGGCAAAGCCCGGGGTGGCTGCCGGATATGACGCCGCCGCTGCCGCCACGGCACCAGCTGCTGCGCCGGTGCCGCCACGAGCGGACGTCGAGCCGTAGTCGTACAAGGCCGGTTGCGGCGGTGGAGACGGCGGCGGCGGCGCCGCCTCCGCCGCCGCCGCCTCGGCCACCGCTGCCGCCGCCGCCATTGCGTCCAGGGGTGAGAAGCGCAGGCCTGTGTGGGGCAGCTGCAGCCCCAGGATGTCGGCGTGCGGAAGTGGCGAGTAAGAGAGGTGCGACTGCGGCTGCAGCTGCGGCTGCAGAGCTTGCGGCGTCGTGGCAGCGGCATCTGGCGCCGCCGCGCGGCCGCCGCGCAACTGCTGCGCAGCTGGCCCGGTTGCCTGCGTCGGTGAGTACAAAAGCGATGGAAGCAGGTTCGCAGCCCCGGCGCCGCCACCGCCGCCACCGCCGCCGCTGCTGCCTCTTGCTGTTCTCACAGCAGCGCCGGTGCCGACTGCGCCGTCGCCGCCGGTCGACAGGATCGCGGCGACGTCTTCAAACACCGCCACCGGCGGCACCGACAGCAGCAGGGGCTGGGACTGCCGGTGCGGCTGCATCCGAGGCTGCGGGTCTGCTACAGCCGCCGGCGAAGGTGCTGCTACAGCCGCTGCGGCCGCGGCCGCCGGCGGCGCCTGCAGCCCTGCTGGCACAAGCTGTAGCGCCGAGGACGCGGCCGACGGCAGCGCCGGCGGCTGTAGCGGAATCATGCTGCCACCACTGAGGTGGCCGCCGGCGGCTGTAGCAGCGGAGCGGTGTGACGGATGTAGCAGGGCGGTGGCGGCGACGGCTAGGTAGCCGTTGGCAGCCGCCGGCCGCAGCATCAGGGAGGCCGGCACGGGTGCGGGTGCGTGTGCGTGAGACGACTGCATGGGCCTCAGAGCCAACGCTGGCGCCTGCTGCTGCTGGTGGTGGTGGTGGTGGTGGTGCTGCTGCTGCTGCTGGTGCTGTTGGTGCTGTTGGGGTTGGTGCTGCTGTTGGTGTTGCTGTTGCTGCTGTTGCTGTTGCAGGAGGAGGTGGTGGTGGCCCCGGTGCACCATTGCGGCGTGCTGCAGGTAGTGCTGCTGCGGCTGCGGCTGCGGCTGCGGCTGCGGCTGTGGCTGTGGCTGTGGCTGTGGCTGTGGCTGTGGCTGTGGTGGCTGTGGCTGTGGCTGTGGCTGTGGCTGCTGCGGCTGTAGCAAAGTTTGCGGCGTCACAGGTGAGATGGCGAAGGCAGGCTGCTGCTGCTGCTGCTGCTGCTGCTGCTGCTGCTGCTGCGGTTGTTGCTGCATCGGCGTGCCAGGTATTTGACCGCCTGGCGGGTCCAGGCCCTCAAGAAGCGCCGCTGAGCCGCCGCCGGTGCCTGCAGGACGGGCGCCGGTAGGGCCGGGATCCTCCGGAGCGGGAGGTGACGTGGCCGGGCCGCCGGGCTGGACGCAGCCGGCGACATTGCTGCCTGAGGGCGGCGTGGTGGCGGCTGCAGACACCCCACGGGCCTCCATTGACCCGCTGCCGCCGCCGCCGCTGCCCCGCCTGAGGCCGGGGCCGGGAGGTGACGCTGACACGGCGCCGCCGCTTCCTCCAGTCAGCAAGGCATTGCTGCTATTGCCGCCGCCAACGCCAAAGCCGCCGCCACCGCCGCCACTGTTTGAGCCCGGTATTGCCAGCGCTGTGACTCCGCCGCCTGCACTGCTGCGCCGGTGTGCCAGCTCAGCCCGCGCGTCGCCAGCCGCCTGCCCCCCTAGTGCCTGGCCCCACGGCTGCAGCTGCTGCTGCTGCGTCTGCAGTAGGTTTTCAGTCAGCGCCTGCGGTGGCTGCAGTGGCGGCGGCGAATGCAGCGGCAGCGGCACGGACGGCCCCGCAGCACGGGTTGCCAAGGAAGGCAGCAGCGGCAGACCGCCCGCCGCGCCGCCGCCACCCGCCGCCCCGCCGCCCCAGCCAGCAGCGCTGGAGTGGGGGGAGCGCCACCGCGGTGATGTCCCCAGGCCGGTCGCAGACACGCCCCAGGGCGCCGCTGGCCCCGCGTCAGGCGGCGCCGCCGCTGCTGGCACGAAAGCACCAGCACCCACAGAACCTGCAGCTGCAGCTGTGGCACCGCCAGCCCCTGATCCAGCTCCTGCTTGCGCCGAGGTTGTTGCCGCAGCTGCGGCGGCAGTAGCAGCAGCTGGCGCTGCGGCCTCCGCTGCTACTGCCGGGCCGGGCGGGTCGGCAGTAGCCAGTGCGGCTGCAGCCAGTACATCCAGGTTACGCATGCGGACCGCCTCCAACTGAGCCGGGGGAATGGGTCAGGAGGGGGAGGGTGCGGGCGTGTATGTGTATTTGAAGCGAAGTCATGTGGTAGCTTGTACAGGGCACATGCCGACAGGCGACGCCGCTCGAGCCACAGAAGGGTATACAGGGACGGAGCGACAGGAGCTCGGGTCCCCACAGCACTCCGCCTTGGTCCACATGCATGTACCCACGCCACATTGACGGGCGCGGCCCAGCCCTTGATTATCTTCAACAACGAAGTTGGCACCAAGGCTCCTTCGCCATGGCTCTCACCTGAGACCCAGGCGCATCGGTCTTGCTCTTTTTCCGGGGAGGCTGCTGGGCGGCCCCTGGACCGCCGGCTCCCTCCCCGCCTGCGCTGCTCCCGCTCGCGCTCGCTCCCAGCGCGGCGCTGGACAGCCGCCGCATTCTGAGACCAGGGTCATTCAGCGCGCCTTGCTAGTAACTGCCCGCAACGCTGACAGCTCCCAGCTGCTGAGAATGGTTCAACCATGAGCTCTATGCCTTCGTGTCATTTAGCGTACATCAAGTTGTTATGGTTTTACGTATGCGGCAGGCTGCAAAGAGCTCGATTTAAGCTACCGATGCATAATAGAATGCAGCGCGATGGAAGAGTAGCCACGCCCTGATGCGATTGCGTTTACCAGTTTTGTCTCTATAGAGTTGTTGTATAACAGGGACACAAAAGGAACACAGACGCCCGCTCATCGGGCTGCAAGCCTCAGAACCCTATTCCTCACACGGCTTGCCAATTCTGCTCGCAGCCATATTTTGGCGGTGCGTGGAGCTCTTGACGATAGAGGATGCTGGGGTGCTCGCGGTAAGCACAGGGGCGTCGGGCGAGTGAAGTGAGTCGCCTAAGCAGCAAACTCAACAATTGGCGCTGAGGCCTCTGCATGTTTGTACTTGACTTTTTCGGCTGTGGGACTGTTCAAACGCTAAGGACCTGGCGTGGGTTCCCTGCTGTGTCGTGGCCAAGCGTGCCTCCACGCCAAACCTCTTCACGTCGGTCCCCTCTCCACGCCGGCCCCGCTCTTCGCAGGTCCGCTGGCCTCCGGCCGGGGACCAGCGCCTCGTCTTGCTCGGGCTCAAGCGGGGCCGCTTGGCGCACACGCACCTGTGGGGGGGAGTTGCGCAGTGCCCCCTGGGCTGCGGCGTCGCCGGAGGGGTCGGCCGCTGCCGCCGGCTGTTGCAGCAGCTCGCCCAGCAGCGCCGTCTGCGCCGCCTCGCGCCCCCTGTCGCGGCGACACCTACAGCAGCACCAGCGGCCGGGGGCTCGCGGCGTGGCGTGCGACGCCTACGGGCGAGGAGGCCGAGGTGGGGGCGGCCGTGGTCCTGGGCTGCGTGTGTCATGTGGGGCGTCTGGGCAGGCAGGCAGGCGGGCAGGCAGTGCCGCGGAGGGCAGTGCCGCGGAGGGCCGGGGGCGGACGCATAGGCTGGCAACAGCAGGCAGAAAATTCCCGTTCACGCTCACGCTCACGTGCACGTGCCTGTGCTGTACCTTTTCATTTGCTCAGGGAGCGGCGGCAGCAGTGACCCCAACTATTACGAGCTGCTAGGACTGGAGCCGGACTGCGATGAGGAGGACATCAAGGTGGGGAGGGGAGGATATGGGGGTGGAGGGGAGGGGATGGAGGGGCGAGGTTATGTGCCCGAGCCCAACACATTAGGTCCCAATAGTCAAGGAATTGTCGGCCATAAATCCAGTCCAATCACGTGTAAGTAAATACAAACGTTTCAGCACACAAGCGCACGAACTGCTTGCTTTTTTCCGTGTCCTTTGTAACACACAGACTGCATTCCGCCGGCGAGCCAAGGAGCTGCATCCCGACGTCAACAAGGAGGTGGGGGCGGGTCCGAGCGGGGAGGGACGCGGCTGGGGCGCGGTGGTTGGACGAGCTTGGACACTGTATACCCAGACAGGACACAACAGCAGCTCAGCACATCACAACATGCGTCGGCACCAAGACACATCACACACACACAGCACACACACACACACACACTCAACAACACACACACACACACAACCACACACACGTAGCACACACACACGCCGCAACACAGGACGGTGCCACGGAGTCGTTCGTGCGGCTGAGCCGCGCCTACGAGGTGCTGTCTGACCCGGAGGCCCGCCGCCAGTACGACATACAGACCTCCACGCGCCGCTTCAACTTCTTCAGAGACGTGGTGGAGGTGGGGGCGGGGTGGGGCGTGTGTGTGTATGTATGTGTATCTGTATGTGTGTGTGTGCGTGTGTGTGTATATGCTTTCAGTCCCAGGGGTGTGTGCTTCGGGGTTGTGCTCAAGAGGTGTTGTGTGTGTGGCCGC
>NC_057008.1:614910-620389 GCF_000002595.2 Chlamydomonas reinhardtii
GGGGGGTGGAGGGGAGGGGATGGAGGGGCGAGGTTATGTGCCCGAGCCCAACACATTAGGTCCCAATAGTCAAGGAATCGTCGGCCATAAATCCAGTCCAATCACGTGTAAGTAAATACAAACGTTTCAGCACACAAGCGCACGAACTGCTTGCTTTTTTCCGTGTCCTTTGTAACACACAGACTGCATTCCGCCGGCGAGCCAAGGAGCTGCATCCCGACGTCAACAAGGAGGTGGGGGCGGGTCCGAGCGGGGAGGGACGCGGCTGGGGCGCGGTGGTTGGACGAGCTTGGACACTGTATACCCAGACAGGACACAACAGCAGCTCAGCACATCACAACATGCGTCGGCACCAAGACACATCACACACACACAGCACACACACACACACACACTCAACAACACACACACACACACAACCACACACACGTAGCACACACACACGCCGCAACACAGGACGGTGCCACGGAGTCGTTCGTGCGGCTGAGCCGCGCCTACGAGGTGCTGTCTGACCCGGAGGCCCGCCGCCAGTACGACATACAGACCTCCACGCGCCGCTTCAACTTCTTCAGAGACGTGGTGGAGGTGGGGGCGGGGTGGGGCGTGTGTGTGTATGTATGTGTATCTGTATGTGTGTGTGTGCGTGTGTGTGTATATGCTTTCAGTCCCAGGGGTGTGTGCTTCGGGGTTGTGCTCAAGAGGTGTTGTGTGTGTGGCCGCATGTGTGAACCGCTCGCCATGTGCGCCCCACCCCCGCATGCATGTGTTCCTCCCCTGCATGTGTGCCCCACCCCTGCAGGATGAGGACGACGTGCGCCGCAGCCCCTTCAAGTGGTCCCAGGTGCGGTGCGGGGGGGGGGGTGCGGATGTGCAACCCGCGTTCCGTACGGCCCTGTCTTGGAACCGCAAGGGGCTGGGCCTATGTGTTAAAGAGCACAAGGAAAACGTTGCGCAAAGAGGGGTTGGGCCTATGTGTGTGCGTGTACGTGTGTGTGTGTGTGTGTGTGTGTGTGTGTGTGTGTGTGTGTGTGTGTGTGTGTGTGTATGTGTGTGTGCCCACGGACACCACCATGGCACCACCGCCCGGTGGTGGTCACTGCGGTGGTCCGGTCCGCTGCTGAATCAAGAGCCCCGGCCCGCCGCCCGCAGCCCGCACTGACGCACGCACACGCACACATGCGTGCAGGTGAGCCGCCGCCAGGGCGGCAGCAGCGGGCTGCGTCCGGACGACGATGACGCCGAGGACAGCGAGGGCGCCGAAGACAGCGACGACGATGAGGAGGATGAGAAGGATGAGAAAAGCCAGCAGGCGGGCGAGGGCGAGGGCGAGGGCGAGGAGGATGAGCAGGTGCGCTCCTGGGGGGCCTTGTGGGGCTTGGGGGGGGGGGGGGGGCTTTGGGGGGGCTGGGGCGGGAGGGGACTTGGGGGCCCTGGGGGGGCTGGGGGGCTGAAGAATTTAAGGGCTGCCAGGGGGGCTAGAGGGGGCTGCAGGATACCGTGACCATGTTCTGACCGGAATTGTAAGGGTGTGTTCTTGTGTGTGTGTGTGTGTGTGTGTGTGTGTGTTTGTGTCGTGTCTCACCGTTCGGCCGCCTCGCTGTGTGCCCCCCATGAGCCGCTACCTGCCTGTCCTCATGCCCGCATGCCGGGGTGGTGGCGTGCCGTGTGCCTGCAGGGCCCGGGCTGGCAGCGGCGGCGCAGTCCGGAGGAGTTCCTGGAAGACCTGGCGCGAGCCATGTGAGGCCCCTAAGAGAGAGAGTGTGTGTGTGCGTGTGTGTGTGTGTGTGTGTGTGTGTGTGTGTGTGTGTGTGTGTGTGTGTTTTAGGATAATGGGCCGAGGCGTGTAACTGCAAGGGGCTTCGGGGGCGGCCTACCGTAATGGGGGCCAAGTGGCAATCGACCCTTAGCATCACGCATGCCACCAGCCACACACCCCAACTGCTGTAACCACAAGAACTGTTCGGCCGCCACAATGCACCAACCCACCAACCCATGAACCCAACGCAGGGGTGGCGCCGGCTCGCTACGTGACTTCCAGAGCGGGCGCCTCGACCCCTGGGGCACCAGCAGCTCGGACAGCTGGTTCCGCCAGGTGGGTGTGGAAGTGGGTGGGTGTGGGGACGGATTTATGAGTGTGACTGGGTGTGTGGGTGGGTGCGTGGGCGGGTTACAAATTCCAGCCCAAGGTAACCGAACCCGGGGGGGGGGGGTTGCAAGGATTGGTACAGAGAAGGGTAGCGAGGTAGACAGCAGGTGTGGTGTTGTGCGTACCGATGACCGACGGCGTCCATAGGTCCAGGGGGGGGTTACATTCATGATTATTAAGAAGTGAAGTCGTAGGCAGGTGCGAGTGCAACGGGGGGGGGCGGGCAAAGGCGGGGCCGGGGCAGGGCGCATGGTTTTTGTGTGTGGGCACACAGACAGGTTGGACGTGCCCATTGCACGCTACGCACCGTATTTAGGCACACCAACATACCGTCCTTCCCATGCGCTCTCACTCCTGTGCCTGTGCCTGTACCTGCACCCCTCCACTCGCGCTGCTCCCTCGCGCGGGCCTCGCCCCACAGGTGGAGCGGCAGACGCACAGTCCGTACGGCCCGTACAGGCAGGGGTACGGCAGCTCGCGCGACGACGACGACGGCGGGGGAGCTCTTGGCCGGGAGTGGGACCCCAGCCGCCGTACGCCGGGGTGGACGCCGCCGGGTGCGTGTGCGTGTGTGTGTGTGTGTGTGTGTGTGTGTGTGTGTGTGTGCGTGTTTTGTGTGTGTGTGTTTGAGTGTGGGTGTACGGTTCGTGTTTGTGCGCGTGCGTGTATGGCGGGTGTGTGGTGTAGGTTGGGCGTATTGTGGTTCGTCAATACGGTGTGCATTTATTCGCAGCTGCCATGTATCGGCTGCACGCAACCGCTTGCATGTCTCTCCATTCTCGTGCCACTCCCGCCCACACAAGTGCAACTCCCGCCTGCACTCGTCACTCGCGCCACTCACGCCCGCACACGCTCGTGCCATTCCGGCTTGCTCGCGCACACACACGCGCGTGCCGCTCCCGTCCACAGGCCGGGGCAGCGAGTGGGACCACCCGCGGCGGCAGTGGGATGAGGAGGACCGCCGCGGCGGTGGCCCGGGGCGGCAGGGCGGAGGCGGAGGCGGTGGAGGCGACTTCCGGCGGCCTTTCAAGATCTGAGCCGCTGTTGCGCCGTTGAGGGTTGAAGGGAAGCGCAGCAAAACCGCTGTGTACGTGTATATGTATGGCAGGCTTTTGCGGTGGCGCGTGGAGGCGCGGGTGCTGGTGCAGTCGCACGTGTACTGTATGGTGCTTGTGTGTGGTGGTGTCAGCTCTGTGCAGCAACTGAAGATGTTACGAGCTGCGCGGGGTCTCCACGTTTCTCTTCTGAGTTCACGGACGCCAGCAGGGGAGAAGGGCACCCCTTTTGGCATCCCTAGACGCTGGGCACTGCTCCCGCCTGATTGTGGTCGCGCGCCGTTGAATTCCTGGTACAAGCAAGAGCAGAGGGTGGTGAGGAGCACACAGTCCCGAGTGTGATGGCTGTTATCCCGGCCCATGAATCCCACAAGGCGTGAATGCACGACTAATGTGTTTGTGTGTTTTATAAACAGTAGCTTGTGGGTTGCAATGCCTGATGTTTGGTACGCCTGGCGCGCTAACCTGTGACGGAGAGTCCGTACGAACGCAATGCCAGGTTGATTTGCTTACATTGCTTTGCCACGGTAACCTCTCTGTGCCCCCTGCGAAGTGTGCGAATCACTGCACCTCTTGCGATGGGCAGTACCGTATCTAACAACACACAATCAGCCTGGAGAAGCTCTACTGTGACGCGGCCACATCTAAATTCCCTCGTCCACCACGTGTACATCCTCCGTGACAGGAAATTTGCCGGCAGCGTTCCGCTTTCTTACGCCTGGCAACCGCGCTCCCACTAAAGCCACCAGACATCAAGCTAGACTTCTACCAGTGTACGAGGCTCAAAGAATGCCGCAAGTCATTAGGGGGATCCCCAAAGCAAAAGCAGTGAAGCCAGCGCATTATTGGGAGTCCGTGTGTCGCCAAATCCGGCGCGCGCGATTGCTCTTTCACGTGTGAGGCGCGTGTGGAATGCACCCCAGCAGGGTTGCTGTGCGTGAAGTGATTCCGCGCTGCCATGCTTGCAAAGCATTATCATCCACACAAATCACTGCACTACTTTGAGCAAACTGAAATAAAGCAGAAATAATGGGCCCGACAAAAACATTGTCACGCGTGTATACCAGAACATACCACCAACCCAAGCGCCGGCTTCACCAGCCAAAAGAGACTTATGTGCCACCCCTATGGGTTTGCTCTACACATACACAAACGCGCAGCGCCTCCCCCACCCAGCAGGCACACACGCAGCTCCTCCCCGCTTCTGCCGCCAGTGCCGCCTGCCACCCCGCCTCCTGCCACGGGGGGCGTCCCGCCACCGCCGTCGTGACCGCCCTGCGCGCCTCTGCCCAGCCTGCGTCCCGTGCGCGCCCTCCACCTCAACACACCTCCACCTCGCACGCCTCAGCCACCCCACTTCCTCGCACTGCTTCCGCCTGCCTCGCACGCCTCACACCTCGAAGCCGGCAGCGTGCAGGTACTCCCCACCTCACGCGCCTCACACCTCGAACCCGGCGGCGTGCAGGCACTCCTCACCTCAAGCGCCTCACACCTCGAACCCGGCGGCGTGCAGGTACTCCTTGTAGATGTCGGGCTGCGGGCCGGTGCCGCCGCTGCCGCCCAGGCCGATGGGCGCGCGCAGGATGTGGTCGGGGATGGCGAAGGCGTCCACCTGCGGCAGGGGTGGAGGGGGGGGGGGGGCAGGCGGCAGGGGTGGAGGGTGGGGGATTGGGGGAAGGCGGTGTGGCTGGTGTGGGGGTGGGGCAGGGCAGGGGGGTTGTAGATACCAGCCCACATTAAACCGAACCCAATGCAATAGAGCGAGAAGGAGAGCGTGGCCTACGGGGTCATGTGCCCGAGCCCCATGGTGTAGGTCCCAATAGTCAAGGGGTCGTCGCCCAACCCAGGAGGCAGTGGAAGGTGGGGGCGAGGGGCAGGGATGTGGGGCAGCTGGGCGGCTGTCACGGACATAGACACACACACACACATACACAAAAAAACACGTTGGTGTGGCGGCGGCGCCAGTGCCACGCAGTAGAGCTTCGTAGCCTGGGCAGCCCTGCACCACCAACCCGCACCTTCCCAGCCCCAACAAGCCCATGACTCCGCACCAGCCTCCCCCAACCCTACCCCCCTACCCACTAGCCTCCTCCGAAACCACTATCTACAACCTCCCGGCGACCCCCAAATCCCCATTCTGGCGGGGTCTACTTCACTTTGGGCTGATAGTTACAGCCCCTTCGACGACCCCCGCCTCTTCCTGTGCTCCGCTAGTTTAGCTTGGTTTAATTTAGTTCGGCCGGGTATTTACAACTCCCCTCCCCTCCCCTCCCCTCCC
>NC_057008.1:620586-646196 GCF_000002595.2 Chlamydomonas reinhardtii
CCTCCCCCTTGTCCCTCCCCCCTTGTCCCTCCCCTCCCCTCCCCCTTGTCCCTCCCCCTTGTCCCTCCCCTCCCCTCCCCTCCCCTCCCCTCCCCCTTGTCCCTCCCCCTTGTCCCTCCCCCCTTGTCCCTCCCCCCTTGTCCCTCCCCTCCCCTCCCCCTTGTCCCTCCCCCTTGTCCCTCCCCTACCCTGCCCTCACCAGCGGCAGCGCCACGCCCCTCAGCTCGCTGCACAGCGACACCACCAGCCGGCTGATGGCCTTGGCCTTGGAGGGCGCGATGTACTCGTCGTTGCGGAACATCATGTCGCCCTCAATCAGCCGCAGCGCAAACAGGTCCGACATGGCCTTGAGCGCGCGGCGGCACTCGGGGTCCACGCAGCCCTCCACGGCGCGCAGGAAGGTCCTGCGGGTGTGTGGGGAGGGTTGCGGAGGATGGGGGTGGAGTGGAGGGGTGGGGTGGGATTGGTGGGGTTGGGTGGGGTAGGTGGGATGGGTGGAGTTGGTGGGATGGGTGGGATGGGTGGAGGGGTTGTTGCGGACCGGAGGTGCGGGGAGTAGTGAGGAAGGGTGCTCCTGTGTCCTACACCAGAAGCCAGCTGGTACCATCAATCAACCTTCCGCAACCGACGCCCGCAATGTCATCCCCTACTGTGTCTGCCGCCGACCATGTGGTTGCACCCGCACCCCACCCCACCCCACACCCCACCCCACCCCACACCCCACCCCACGGCACGCCACCCACTTGTACACCACGCTCTCCACGTAGGCGTTGGCCAGGTCCAGCACGTGCGTCAGGCACTTGTTCCAGGCGTGGAAGGCGCCCAGCCGCGGCCCGGCCTTGCGCAGCCGCAGGCTCAGCGTGAACAGCATGCGCGCCGTGCTGTGGAGGGCGGGAGGGGGGGGGGAGAGGTGGTGCGTGTGTGTGTGTGTGTGTGTGTGTGTGTGTGTGCGTATGTGAGAGGTGTGTGTGTATGTGTGTCAAGGAGCAGTGATGTGTTTCTGTGTGTTATGGAGCACAAGGTATGGAGCACAAAGTGCAAAAACAGTGTATGCAATGCAGCAGGTGGTGCGTGTGTGTGGGAGGTGGAGATGTGTGCATGGGCGTGGAGGGGTGGTGGCGCGTCACGCTCTCCTCCTCGCTCTATTGCAGTGAGTTCGGTTTGCTTTCGGCAGGTATTCACAACCCCTTGCTCCTGCTTCTCACCGGTACTCCAGCGCCTTGGCCAGGAACGCCGGGTCGCGCAGGTGGCGCGGCTCCGTGTCGTGCGTGACCAGCGGGTTGTTGGGCAGCGCGCCCAGCAGCGCCGCGCGCAGGTAGTGGTAGGTGGCGGTGAGGGGGGCGCCGGAGAACTGCTGCCGGTACTCCTTGAGCAGCATGGCGGACACCTGCGGGGGGGGGGGGAGGGGAGCGTGTGTGTGTTTTGGGGGGGATTATGGGAGGGATAAATCCCGCTCCGGAACATGCACCTGTTGTTGTGTGTGGTTACAAGGTGGTGAGCACGACGTGCATTCCTGTCCTTGTAGAAACAGAGGCCCGGGCCGGGGGGCCCTTATAACGCCTGCAACACTTATATATGCAGCTATTTTGGTCCCCGAATGGGTGTGCTTCTGCTCCTGTGCTCCCAAATGGAATCTAGTAACGCGGCTAACCTGGCTGGGTCCGTATTCTGCATAACGGCCTGCATCCCATCTGCACCTGTCACACTTCCTCCCTCCATCCCTTCCCCTCCCTCCCCTCCCGCCCCTCCATCTTCCCTCCCCCCATGACTTCCTGATTGTGCTGGGACTTACTCGTTGGGCTCGGGCACATAACTCCCCTGCTGTCTACTCCGCTACACTTCTCTGTACCAATCCTTGCAACCCCCTCCCCATCCCCTCCCCTCCCCTCCCCATCTAACCCCTCCCCCCCGCACCTGCTGCAGCAGCACGGTGTTGTCGCCCTCAAAGGTCTGGAAGATGTCGTGGTCCGACCGCAGTGCGCCCAGCCGGTTCACAGCCGCGTAGCCGTGCCCGCCGCACGCCTCGCGGCAGGTGGACAGCGCGGCCTGCCAGGCAGGCAGTGGCGGGAGGATGGCAGTGGCGGGAGGATGGCAGGCAGATGGGCAGGCAGTGGCGGGAGGACGGCAGATGGGCGGATGGGGGATGGGGAGGCAGGTGGGCAGGCAGGTAGGTGGTGGGAGGGGGACAGGAGGGGGGGTTGCAGGGATGTTTGGAAAAGCGGTACAGGGGGGGGGGAGCTTATGTGCCCAAGCCCAATGAAATAGGTCCCGATAATCCAGCCCAAACTAAACCGAAGGGAACAGGAGGGCGACAGGAGGTCAAGCGACACTGACTGGACCACAGTAAAGATCTTCTAGGACGGTCCGCGCCAGGGGTGGCCCTGGTCCGCGCTCCCCCTCCCTCTCCGCACAGTGACCTCCGGCCACGCTCGGTCTGGCACAGCAGCGGCACGAGGCGCGGGCCACCCACGCGCAGCAGCCGCCCACACGTGCCGCCCACACGTGCCACCCACACGGATCCAGTCACAAGCACCGCAAGCATCACCGCCCTACCTGCGTGTAGGAGGTGGTGTAGGCTTTGAGCCCGGCCGACAGCGCGTGCACCTGTAGTGTGTGTGTGTGTGTGTGTGTGTGTGTGTGTGTGTGTTAAAGAGCACAAGGAAAACGTTGTGCAACGACAGTGTATGCGATGCAGCAAAGCGACGGTTTACGGATGTTACCTGAAGTTACCTCGCATACCTGCTGCGGTGAGCCGCCGGCCTTACCAACCGGAAATCGCGCAACCCCCGCTACTCTAACCTCGAGGGGGGATTAGTGTCCACACGCTCTCAAGGGTGCAAACCCATGCATGTGCTCACGGTACCGTGAGGCCCAGGCACTCCTACGATTCCTAGCTCCGTGTGTGTGTGTGTGTATGTGTGTGTGAGTGTTTGTGCGTGTGTGTATGTGTGTGTGTGTGTGAGTGTGAGAGTGTGTGTGTGTGTGTGTGTGTGTGTGTGTGTGTGTGTGTGTGTGTGTGTGTGTGTGTTAGGAAACACGAGGAATGGCAAACGCAAAACGTGGAAGCCCGGCACTTCAGCCAAGCACAGCGGGAGCCGGCGCCCAACGACCAGCGGTGCACCAGACTCCCTGCAGCATTGCTGCACGCCGCCCCCTGGCCCTCCAAGCCCCGCCCTCCGCATCCCCGCCACTCCTGCACCCCCTGTTACCCCCTGTTTGGAGCCCCACCCCACCCCGTTCCGCCCCACCCCACCCCGCCCCATGACTATTGAGACCTGCTTCTTTGGCTTCGGGCAACCCCCCGGGCATGGGCGGCTACCCCCCTGCTTGCAACCCCCACCTCCCTGCTTGCAACCCCCTCCCCTGCTTGCAACCCCCCCTATTTCATCCGCCCCCCGCCCTGTTTGAGCCTCACCTCCTCCACCAGGCGCGGCTCGCGCGTGCGCTTCATGTCCACGTACTTGTCTGTGAGCAGCCCACGTGCAAAGTGCAGGCCGTAGGCGGTGGCCAGGATGGGCATGAGGCGCAGCTGTGTGGACTGGTAGTCGATGATGGCCACCTGTGGGTGGGTGGGTGCGTGGGGTGGGGGAGGAGGAGGGGTGAAGGGTAGGAGCAGGACGGGAGGAGGTTGGGGCGGGAGCAGACCCAGGCGGCACCGTGATAGCTCAAGGTCTGCAAGGAGGCAGGAAGCGCAGGAGCACACACACGCACACACACACACACACACACACACATACATACACACACACACATATATACACACACACACATACACACACACATACACACACACACACACACACACACACACACACACACAGCACACACACACACACACACACACACACACACACACACACACACACACACACACACACACACACACACACACACACACACACACAGCACACACGCGTACAAACCACACACGCCGCCCCCTTCCCCTCCCCCCTTACCTCGGGGCAGTCGGGTGGGCCAAACTGTTGGCGCAGGCAGGCGTAGCGCACCGCAATGGTCACGGCGCCCTGGGGTGGTGTGTGTGGGGAGTTTGGGGGGGAGAGGGGATGAGGGCACGGGGTGAGGGGGTGAGTGGGAATGCGGAGGCGGAGTAAAATGAGAGGGAGGCAGTGCGTGAGCTGACATTGCTTCGGGCGCTGCTACAGCCGTCAGTGCCAGTGCAACTGCCGGTGTCAGGACAGCCACGCGGCATGTGGGTCTGCCCACGACTGACTTGCACACTGCACAGTGCACATAGCACTGCACGCGCTGTGCTGTGTACACAGCCGTAGTGCCGCCCACCACACAAGTCCACAGCACCTCCCCGCACCTCCACCCGCGCCTCCCCCCCTCATACACACACCTTGAGCACGCCCACACTGCCCGCCACCAGCCCCACACGGCCGCCCGTGAGCTCGCCCAGCGTGGCAGCGAACCTGTGGGCCGGCGGGGTGATTGTGTGTGGGGTGGTGATTGTGCGTATGAGTGTGTGCGTATGAGTGTGTGTGTGTGTGTGTATTGTATGTGTGTGGTATGTGCATTTGTGCATGACTGTACACGCGGCCTTGCTCGCCCAAAAGCCCACATTGACACCCAGTAACACCCACCCTCCCAGCCCCTACCTCCCTCTCACCTGCGCGCCTGGCTGGTGAGCGGGCTGCTGTAGCGGCCGCTCTTGTCCACGCTGGCGAAGCGGTCCAGCAGGTTGCCGCGCGGCACCCGCACGTGCGTGAAGCGGATGGCGCCGTTGTCGATGCCGTTCAGGCCCACCTGGGTAGATAGAGGGGGAGGGCGGGTTGTGTGGGGGTTGGGGTTGGGGGTGGTGCGGGAGGTTGGGGGTGGTGCGGGGAGATGCGAGGGGTGTACGGGCTTCGACCTGGTGCGGCGCGCTTTCAGTTTTGGGTGGAAAGCCCTGGCCCTGGCCCTGGCCCTGGCCGTGTCGCTGCTGCCACAGCCGCTGCCGCTGCCTCCCAACCCTATTCCTGACCACCCCTTCCACCCCTCCATGCATGCACCTCGCAGCTCCCTCCCCCTCAGCCTGGTGCAGGCGCGTGTTGACGACACCCGCTCCCCACACCCAAACACACACACACACACACATGCCGCCCCCCACCCCCACCCGTCCCACCTTGTACCCGCAGTCCCGGATCTCCACGCCCGGCAGTGTGCTGCCGTTGGCGTCGCGGATGGGCACCACAAAGGCGTGCACGCCTGAGGGGGGGAGAGGGAATTGAGTGGGGGGGGGGTTCCATGTATGGTAAATAAATCGAGAAGACGTAGACTGCAGACTGCGGAGGTACAGGGGGGGTTAACTTCAGGATTAGCTAGGTCATGGGGAGGGGGGAAGAGGGGAGAGGGCGCGAGTGGCAGGGGTTGCGACTGGGACCCGGTAAAGGGGCGCGTGTAAAAGGGGTTGCGAATGGGGAAGAGGGGATGCAAGAGCGGGGCTGCATGAGTGAGAGGTGGTTCTGCTTGGCAGGTTGCACGGCGGCCTTCCACCTCCTTGCCGCCCTTGGATGATGGGGCTTACTTGTGGGCTCGGGCTCCCCCTCGCAGGTATGTGCCCCCCCCCCCGCCGCCCACTACCAACCCCACCCACCATGGTCCACCAGCTTGGGGCCGCCGTTGGGGTCCGGCACCTTGAGCCTGTAGGGGTGGGGTTGAGTGGGCAGGTGTGGGGGTGGGGTTACATTCATGATTAATTAAGAAGTGAAGTCGTGGGGTGGGAAGGCACAAAACACGTCAGGGGATTGGGCGGGAGAGGCTCCAGGTTGCAGAGCTCCCTGCCTTTGCGCCCTCGCATCTTGCGAGCAAACGTAGGTAACCCCCTGTCCGCCTATCGACGCCAACCACCCCTCCGCCTCCGTTGCCCCCACCGATTAACCCACCTGCACCCCACGCCTGCACCCCTTCCCTCCCTCCCCAGGAACGGCCACCCACCCTCTGTCACCCCTTCCCTCCACGGCCCCTCACCTGGCGAACACGGTGGCTGCGCGGCCATCCTCCACACCCACCCCCTGCACCCCCTCCCTCTGCACCCCCTCACCTGGCGAACACGGTGGCTGCGCAGCCGTCCACCACACCCACCCCTGCACCCCCTGCGCCCTGCACCCCCTCACCTGGCGAACACGGTGGCTGCGCGGCCGTCCTCCGCTGCGTTGCCTATCCACCACTTGATGGCGCCCTCATCCGGCGTGTGCACCACCCACTCGTCACTCAGCACGTCCAGCACAGCCTCCGTCTGCAGCGCAGCCACGTTGCTGCCTGCATGGGCGTGGCCGCGTGTGCACGTGTGTGTGTGTGTGTGTGTGTGTGTGTGTGTGTGTGTGTGTGTGTGTGTGTGTGTGTGTGTGTGTGTGTGTGTGTACTTTATTCCCAAGTGAATCAAGACCCAGCAGCGAGTCATACCAGGGATTCGCGCACACAAACCCTCTCATCTCCCCTCGCCTCCAACCTCTCCCCACCTCCCCCCACCTCCCCCCACCTGTCCCCACCTCCCCCACCTGTCCCCACCTGTCCCCCACCTAACCCCACCTCCCTCCACGCTCCCCTTCCCCCACCTCCCCCAACCTCCCTCCACGCTCCCCTCCACGCTCCCCTCCCCCCCCACCTCCTCTCACCCCCCAACCCCAACACCTCCCCACCGCCCCACCGCCACCCACCCACCGTGTTTGAGCTCCGTCATGGCGAAGCAGCCCGGCAGCCGCAGCTGCGCGATGTCGTCGTAGTAGCGCCGCCGGTGCGCCTCCGACCCCAGGTTGAGCACAGAGCCGCCCCACAGGCTGTACTGGACGCCGCTCTTGACCTGCGCGGGCGGGCGGGTGGCAGAGGCGGAGGCGGAGGCGGCGTGGTGAGAGGGAGGCAAGGGAGGGAAGGGGAGGGGAGAGGAGGGGAGGGGAGGGAGGAGGGCAGGACGAGGCGGGGAGAGGGCACCAGGGGTGGCAGTGGTGATGCTGGAAGGGAGGAGGGCGCACAGCTGTGACGCACACGTCCTGATTCACTTGCTGTTACACAATTTTCTTAGACACGCTGTTATCCTCGCAGGGCAGGCCCAGAGCCCAGAGCCCACAGCCCGGCACCACAGCATCTCCGTTCGCGTGCACTCCCGACGTGGCATCCGCTCAACCTTCCCCCAGCCCCCGCCCGCCGCCTGTCCCGTCAACGTCCAACACGCGCACACCTGTCCTGTCCTGCGTCTTCGTGCCTCGGTTTTTCATTTGGGGTTGGGTGCCACCCACACCAATGCACACCCCAACCCACCCCCGCTCATTTGCATCGGGTTCGGTTTAGCTTGGTCTAGTCTTTACCCCCCCCCCCCCCCCCCCACACACACACACACCCCCCACCCCTCCCATCCCATCCCCCTCACCATGAGCGACAGGTCCACCATGGACAAGCACTCGCCCAGGTAAAAGTACTTGCGCGGGTCACGAGCCAGGAAGTCCAGAGGGCTGTAGCCGGCCTGTACCGTGCAATAGGTGATGGGCAGGGAGCAGGTGTGTGTGTGTGTGTGTGTGTGTGTGTGTGTGTGTGTGTGTGTGTGTGTGTGTGTGTGTGTGCGTGTGTGTGAGGGGTGAAGGGGGGGCTTGTTGTCACCGTTCCAGTACGAAACCGGAGACCGGGGGGGCACCGTGGCAGGCATGCGCATGTGGGATGTGCATGCAGGTCAGGTGTGTGAAACGGGGGCTGTGGGATCCAGCCGTTGCACGGACTGTCGCCGTCACCGCCACGGCACGTACCTGCAGGATTACCTTGAGCGAGCGGCGCACTAGCTCGCGATGCTCCTCTGCAGGCCAGACGCGAGCAAGGCACCAAACGTTGCGGGATCAGTGAGGTATAGGACGCATGTAGCGAGAGCACACGCATGTGGTTTGTAGTGAGGCTAAATGGCCGGCCAAGCGTGAAAGTAGGGGGGGCGGGGGCGTGCGTCCTAATTCTGCTGTCGGTGGTACTAGCCAAGAGCTGCCAGTTATCCCGTAAGAGATAAATGTTATAAGGTCCGGGACGCAATTACGCCCTGTTAGCGGCCAACCCTGCGGGAGGCCCGAAATCTGGGGGAGCTTGGAGGGAGGCAGCTGTTGGGATGTGTTGCTGACGTCGACCACCACGCCCCACCCCTGCACGCGACCCCGCAATCCCCTGGAAGCTGCAAACCCCCAGCCAGCCTTGGTATCGGGTCTCGCCTTTTGACAGGCCCTCCTCCACGTTCGGCAGCAGCTCGGGGTGCTCGCGGAACATCTGGTACACCTTCGCCTTCATGTCGCGCATGTCGTCCAAGTAGGTCTCCATCACGCCCGCGTCAAACCGAGGCAGTTGCTTGATGCCGCGCGGCTGCGTTCCTCCGCGGCCTTGCGGGGGCCCTTGCGAGCTCGAGCCGGCACAGTCTTGCCGCTCCATTTCTCTATGCACTCCCTCACAAACAGTCAAGGCCCCCGAAAGCTGTGAAACTACTTATAAGCGTCTCAGGTTGTCTACAGTTCCCTCCGAACCGCGCAGGCAAGCCTTTCGGTGAGCTCTAACCAACTGGTTGCTTTTGTTTAGTGACGTAGGGGATCAAGGTCAAGAGGTTGCGGACTTAGTTTGTGCGGTGGTGAAAAGAGCGCAGGAGGCTGGCTAGTAGTCACAGAAAGAAGAGCAGCGGTTGTGCCAACGTCAGCAATGCCTCAGCGCCCATTGCTCTGCCCATTGCACGCTGTCCGCCCAAGCCGCCCTGCCCTGTCCGCCCGGTCGCCCTGCCAGACTATCAGCCACTGTGAGGGTCTCGGATGATGAGTCCACCTAGCGCGTGAAACACTTGAAGCCCGATCGCGCACTTGCACACATGCCGCCGCTGCTCAGCTCCGATGGCGTCATAGACGCGGACGCTTAGCCGCGGAGAAACCGGCAAGTGCCAGACCAAGACTCCGCCCATGGCAGCTTACAGCCCCTGCACACGTTGCCTGCTGAGTCGTGGGCACCCGTATGCAATTTGTCCACGCTGCTGGACGAAGATACAGCAATGGGGTGCCGCAGGAGCCTAGGATACTTCAGAAACCAGAATACATGCATCACATCGAACGCCATTTGTGGGTGGCCAAGCCGGGGGCATTGTCGGCGACGGGGGCAGGGGCAGCGGGCGAGCTCCGCAGCACGTGGAAAGAAGTCCGCACGCCGCGCTGCTACGACCGCGAAACCCTATGGGCGCAATTCCAAGAACCCGCTGTGACTTCATGGAACGAACGGCAGCGTGCTTATACGTAGCAATCACCACCAGCAATAAAGACAGCTGCGACGGTACTCTGACTGTTCCTAAGTCCTGACTGGCAGCTTTTGCGTTCTGGATAGCAGCATTTCATCTATACATGTCTAAAGAATTACCGGCAGTCAAAAAGACAGCAAGACACGGAGTACTTTGCCAAATTTATAGCGCGAGACGGACCTTCTACGTTGCGCAGTTTCGGGTGGATATCGTCATTAGCATGTTGTTACCATATCAGCGCACTCATGGGATATAATGTTGCTGCAAAGCGCGGCGTGTGTCACGCCGCTGCTCCTCGCGCTCGCGGTTCTCTTGGCGCGGGGCGAGGACGAAATCGCTTTTGAGCTTTGTGCGGCGCGAGGACTCCTGGTGACCGAATCTGGCAGGTGACATACGGGACGCACACTTGCGGGGGGAATGGTGATGTCGACTGACCAGGCGAGTTTGGCTCGCAGCTGCCGCTCGGTGAAACCGCTGCTGGAGGGTTGCTTGGTTTTGGCCGCCGTCAACGCCACGGTATGTAGGTGACGTCCTCCTTTGGCGAGGCCGGGAGGTGTGACCGCGAGGGTGGCCTCGACTGGGCGCCTTGCTCGTCGACTCTGGCAGCGGGGCTCGAATGCCTCCTCGCGGGGGCTTGCAACTGCAGTTGGGCACGCCAGTGTAGGCTTTGCGTGACCATGCGGCCGCCTTGAAGCCAAAGCAAGGTGCTGAATGTATGCGGGCTGGGGCGGGACCTGCAAGTCCGCGCACGCGCCACGGGGATCTGTGCGCGCCGCCGCCTCCGCGCCCCCGGCGCCTGCCGCGCAGCGCACACCCCACCCGTGCAACCCACCGGCACCCACAACAAGGCCAACACATCACCAAAACCTGCAGCATCGGGTTACAAACGTCGTGTGCCCACACCACGCCCCCCCTTCATTGAGAGGTTCAAGACCAAACCCCGCCCTCCCCGCCACATACACACGCGCATACACAGGGCGTCCTTCGAGTCATCTCGCCCGATGTGCCGTTTGCGCAGCAGCTGGTGTCGGGCGCAAAGGCCTTCACACGCGACGCACGGCTGCCCGACATACAGTGAGTCGTGGGCGCACCCGCCGCCGCGTGTTCAGCCGAGTGTCGGGCCGAGTGTGGGGCCGAGGCAGGCAGTGGCTGGAGCCCCCTTGGCCCTGTGTTTTGATGCTACATAAGCACTCCCGGAGCGCCCCAATCCAGCTGCCGGATGCAGCCGTAGCCGTCAAACACCCTGTGGTCCATGCAGCCGGCGGCGGCCTGTGCCTAACGGCCTGCGGCGGCCGCCTGCGTAGCGGCGGCCCCGCAACTGACCCAGATCAACCCAGATCACCAGATGCCCCAACAGCTACCCTCCTTCCTCCTCCCTACTCCCTGCTCCCTTTCCCCCCTCCCCCTCTTACTCCTCCTCCCCCTCCTCCTCCTCTTCCCCCTCCCCCTCCCCCTGCCCCTCCCCCTCCTCCTCCCCCTCCGGCTCCCCCTCCTCCTGCCCCTCCCCCTCCTCCTCCCCCTCCGGCTCCCCCTCCTCCTGCCCCTCCTCCTCCTCCTCAGCCGCCTTCCACACCACCAGCTCCACACCAGCCATGCCCCATGCCAGCCAACTACCGTACCTCCACCTGCCTCCACCTGCTCTACCTCCACCTGCTCTGGCATCGAGTCCGCCGCCAGCCCAGCCTGCACAGCCAGCCACCTCCAGCCCGCATCTACCTCCTGTATCCGCCACTACCTCCGCCACTACTTCCGCCACTACCTGCGCCACCACCTCCGCCACCACCAGCCGCAGCCCGCTAGCCCAGCCGCCTCCAGCGCACATCTACTACTCTACCTGGGCATGAAGTCCGCCGGCACCGCCTGCCCGCTCGCCAGCAGCTGCTCCATCACGGCCGCCGCCGCCGCGTGCCGGGCCTCCTGCTTGGCGGGCAGCTCCTGCGTGTGTGTGTGTGTGTGTGTGTGTGTGTGTGTGTGTGTGTGTGTGTGTGTGTGTGTGTGTGTGTGTGCGTGCGTATACGCGTGTGTGTGGGTGTGTGTGTGTGCGTGCGTATACGCGTGTTAAAGAGCACAAGGAAAACGTTGCGCAAAGACAGTGTATACGCGTGTGTGTGTGTGTGTGTGTGTGTGTGTGTGTGTGTGTGTGTGTTGAGAATAGCCACGGGCCCCAGCTGGCCACCGCCGCTCCTGGTCCCCCTGCACGGCGGGCCCCTCCCCAGGCCCCCGCCCCCGGCCGTACTGCCGTACTGCCCCAACCCCCAACCACCCCGGTCCCGATCCCCAGCAGCCACGCAGCGCACGGCTGCGTTGCAGATGCACGACTTACGGGGCCAGGGGCGCTCGCCATGACGCCACCCGTCACGTCCACGAGGGCGGCCGTGAACCTGATGGGGTGAATGGGTTGGGTGGGTTGGTGGGTGGGTTGGGTGGGTGGGTTGCGACGGTGTTGTTGGTTGGGATTGGGAGGCCGGTGATTTGGGTTGGTTGTAGGTAGGTGCTATGGGCCGACGTCAGACGTTTGCAAGCTTTCTACACAAGGTGTCAACATGTGCAAGATTTGATCAGTCCATCCATACATAGATTGCTCTTTCACTCACTTGAAGGGCCCGATGCTGCTGGCCGAAGCGTAAAGGTCGGGCCATTGCAACTGTGAGTCGGCATTGGGGAGTTGCGGTTTCAGATCGAAAATGGCTTTGCGACGGCTGTCTCACGTCTCGCCCCGGCCTTCCCTGCATACCACAACCGTGTCTTGCTGCGCCTCCATCCCTCCACCACTTCCACCCCCGTTCCAACCCATGCATCCCACCTCCGCCATCCCTTTCTTCTTTCTTTCGTTCTTTCTTCTATACACATCACACACACACACGTTCCTTCACTCACGTTGAGCCTGCGCTTGCTGGCGAACTCGTTAACCAGCATGAGCGGTGTCTTGCTGCGAGCTGACTCGGTGCCGATGGCGTGTACGGCGGTCATGGTGGCCATGGCCCTGAGGCGGAGCGGGGGAGGGGGGTTACATTCATGATTAAGTAAGAAGTGAAGTCGTAGGCCGGTACAGTTGCAGAGGGGAGGGGGGAGCGTGGGAGGGGGGAGGGGGGTTACATTCATGACTATTTACGAAGTGAAGGCGTAGCCAGGAACTGTAGCATAGCAGACGCGTTTTTTGGGGGGGGGGGTTGCATTCATGGGGGAACTGCAGACGAAGTCGTTACTGAATGATGGGGGCTACATCCATGAGTAGTGAAGTAGTGAGGTTGTACCATGGGAGAAAGACGGAGCGTGCATGTGTGCTTGCGCTTGGATGCAGCGGGAGGGCACTCGAGCAATTCGATAATCGTGGAGCGTGTGCCCTGGGTGGGCGGGCGGGTGAAGTCCACTCCTGGCACGGCGCAGCGGATACGGCCCACCACACCCCACCGCACCCCATCCCGCCGGTCACGCCACAACCGCCACAACCGCCAAAACCGCCACAACCGCCACACACGCCACACACGTTAGTTCACCCACCGCGGGTACAGCCCCAGCCGCATCAGGGCCTCAGTGGAGGTCATGGCCGCCGTGGGCCGCGCCCCGGGGGCGGCGGTGGGCGGCGGCACAGGCGCGTACGACACGTACGGCGCCACCGCGGGCCCCGCGGCGGCTGGCGGCGCCGCCATGGGTACGGCGGAGCCTGGCGGCGGCGGCGCCAGTGCTGGCGGCGCGGCGGCGGCGGGCGGCAGCACCAAGTGGGACTGCACCTGGCGGAGGGATGCGACGACGTCGTGTTGCGACACCTGTGTGGGGGTGGGGAGCAAGGAGCATGCGCACGGCGTTATGTCTATTGCAGGTACCTGAAGGCTTGAAGACCGCGCCCTCCACAGCCCGCTCCGCAACACGCCCAGCGCACACAGGGATTGGCTCCCGTAATCCACACAACAACCCGCTCCCCAAGCCGCTCCCCAAGACCCAGTCCCCCCCGCTACCCGCTGCCCCACACGCCAGTACATCCAGCCAACACCCCGCCGCTCACCCTGCCGCTCTGCAGCAGTCCGTTGAGGGCGGACTCGCTGGCGGCGTGCTTGGCGTCCTTCTTGTTGGCGCCGCCGCCGACGCCTGTGTGTGTTTGTTGAGGAAACACGAGAAATGGAAAACGTAAAACATGCATGCAATGTGTTGCGTTGCGTCATCTGTGTGTGTGCGTGTGTGTGCAGTGGCGGGGAGGGGGGCACGGGGGAGGGGGCGTGAGGGGGGCGTGTGGGTAGCGTGGTGGTGCTGGTGGGGAGAGGGGCAGGCAGGGCAGGGTCAGGCGTGCGGGGCTGTGTACACCCCAACACAAACACATACGGCACAGTCACACATACACAGCGCACTCGTTTTGGTTTCCCTTTCAACTGCAGCGGCCACGCTTCCCTTCTTACTGGGGCCTGAGGCTAGCTCAAAAGACACACACACACACACACACGTACACACGCACACACCACACCACACACACACACACGCACACACACACACACACCCACCCACCCACCCACACACACGACACCCACCTGTCACCACGGTCGTGCCGCCCTCCAGCAGATGCAGCACACACTGGAAGGGGGCGCCGCCCGCGGGTCCGGGACCCTCCACAGGCTGGGGGCGTGTTGGACAAAAGCACGAGGGCAAAAAGGTCGTTGTGCGGGGTAAAAAGGACGTCTATGTGCGCACGTGCGCGTGTTTTGTGCGTTTGCGTTTGTGTTTGCATTCGCGCGTGTGGGGAGAAGGGAGGCACACGGGTGAAGGAAAGGAGAGGGCATGCCACGGATTCAAGATCCATTAAATTTTGTGCAACCCGGTGCCGCTGACCATACCCCCCCCCCGCCTACAGCCGCCGTACCGCCAAGCCACGCAATGCTGGGCCCGTGCCGCCGCCACGGCCTTTACACCGCCCTAAGCCCTAAATCCCACCCCGCTCGGTCTCGTCACGTTTTGGGTCGGAAACCCATCACCTCCATCCCTCCCCATCCCACCCCGAAACCCTCCCAAAGCCCCCTACCTACCGCCCCTCCCTGCCCCTCCAAGCCCCCGCCCGCGCCGCTCGCCCTGCTGCTCCACGACGCCTCGGCCCCCTCGCATTATCGCTAGCAACTAACGCCTCTGCCTGTGCTCCGCTAGTTTGGCTTGGTTTGGTTTAATTTGGGCTGACAGTTGCAACCCCCCTGCTCCCCCAGACCCCCAAATCCCCACTGCCGCTCCCCACCTGCGGCACCAGCTTGAGTTTGAGGCAGCACTCGTTGAGGACCACCGCCAGTCGTTTGCCGTTGTAGCCCACCCGCCCGCCGCCGCCAAGGATCTCAGACCGCAGCGCCTCAATCGCCTGTATTCGTGTGGGTGTGTGGGCGGGCGGCGGGCGGGGGGTGGGGAGGGAGTGGGCGGCGGTGGGAGGGAGTGGGCGGTGGTGACAGGCAATGGGCGGCGGTGGGAGGGGCAACGCCGCAAGATGCGAAGCGACTGGTGTCAGGCGAGACCACTGCCGCGCCACGCCACGCACGTTTGCCCCCATCCAGTTACCCGCCTCGCCTCGCGCCCCCACCTCCCGCCCCTCCACCAGCACCAGCACCAGCACCAGCATCACCACCACCACTACTGCATCTAAGCCCACACCAAGCCACGCAGCCGTGAACCCAATACCCCAAGTGAACCCCACACCCCAACACCCCACACCCCACATCCCAACACCCCACACCCCACACACCCCAACATCCCACGACCCACATCCCAACACCCCACACCCCAACACCCCACGACCCACATCCCAACACCCCAACACCCCACACCCCACGACCCACACCCCACGACCCATACCCCACCTGGTGGAGGTAGGCGTTGCTAGGCGCCACGGGCGGCAGGCCCAGTGCCGCTGCCGTTGGCGCCCCCGCTCCCGCTCCCCCTCCCGCTGCTGCTGCCGGCGGCTCTGCCGCTGTTTGAGCGGAAGTGCCCGGTGGCGGCAGCGGTACAGGCACGTCCTGCTGTTGCGGCTGCGGCTGCTGCTGCTGCTGCTGCTGCTGCTGCTGCTGCTGCTGCGGCGGCGGCGGCGGCGGCGCCGTCCCCATTTCCACCCCCCCGTTGCTGCCGGCCGCAGCTGTCGCCTTCCAGGATTCCGCTTCTGCTTGCGCGGCGGTCACGGCCTCCATTGCGTCAATGGGCTGGCCCCCTGCTACTGCCGCTGCTGCTGCTGCTGCTGCCGCCGCCGTGTCATCCGCCTCCCCCTCCGCACCCTCCGCACTCCACGCGGCGATGTCCACCGGGAAAACACACACGTGGTTGCGGCCCACCTGCCGGGCAGGCGTGTGCACGTGCATGCATGTGCACGCGTGTGTGCATGTGTGTGTGTATACGAGAGGGGGCGGGGAACATGCCCCAACCCAACGGTCCCAAGCCTGCCATTGCCCAAGGGGGGGGTGGGGGCGGCGCCAGCCGGCTGACCCTCGGGCTACAGGGCTTGGCACGCTTGCATACCCGAGGGATGGTAGCCATCCTGGACTAGATAAAGGCGTGCAATGGCTTGGTGCGAGTGAGGACGGCGTGTCGTTGGCAGTGTTCCCCCCTCGACGCATGATAGAAGCATCACAGGGCAGCGACCCTCCCACAACCTCCCGCTGCTCCCACCTGCTCCACCCCTGACGCCTGCTGCGCGTGCTCCATAGCCACCGTCACATACGCATGTCCGATACACGCAGGCGGGCCTGGCGATGTGTTCGGCAGCGTGATTACGGACAAGCCGAGCAGCGGCACCTGCGTCGGCGATGGCGCGAAATCAACAGTGCCCGGGTTTAGTCCAAGTCCCCGCCATGGCGGCCTTACCCCATTAAATGCTTTTCTCAGATCATCCGACGTGGTGTCCGGGCTCAGGCCGCCCACGTAGAGGACTTGCGTATCGGGTTCCGAATCGATTTCCATTTTCTCCCGGCAATGCTAGTCTACTGTTTGGACATTTCCTAGGTAAGACCAAAGTGCCCTAGGCCACTGCAATGTAAATGCGCGTGCCTCACGAGCTCTAGGGCTGCTCAGGTTGGTCTGAGAGGCCGTCTTGCATGCGCGTACTCCTGTTTATCATAAATTAAACGAAGCTTTCCCCTTAATTGAGTTCCAGTTTGTGATCAACGTTCGCAATGCATCATGCTGTAGGCGAAGTCCGTGCCGCGCCACGATGGGGCGAAGTGCAGGCTCGAGACAAGTGCAGGCGCAATCGTGGTTGCCAGAGGATCAGATCAGGAAGGAAGTTGAATAATGAATTGCCATGATAGTCATGTTCATGCCTGCGGTCGGCGGCTGCTTTGCTACTGCCCCTGCCACTACAGCCCGCACGCGCAGACCCACGCCCCGCGTGCCCATGATGGTTGCTAGCCAGGCCGTGCACCCCTGCAGCCGGTCACAAAACACCTGTCCTGCCTGATCCGCCTTCTCCTCGCCATGCCCCGGCATCGCCTGCCTCCTGGACCACGATCTGGCCCTCCCACCCAGCAGGTGAACCTGTAGCAGGATAGTCGGCAAAAGCCACACCTAGATGCCCCAGGGCGTGTACCGAAGGGTTATATACGTGTGTGTTGTGGAACTTCCGCGTTCCGCCCACAGAACCCCTGCTCCAACAGCCCCGCCGCCCCGCTGTGCAAGGCGTCCAGTCCAAACCCGAGTCAAGGCACACAAAATTGTCCTCTGTTACAATGGCAGTTATGGCACTCGTGTGTCAGCTGGACATCATAGCGGACATCTGGGCACTTGCCAAACTGCCCTAGACTGCCCTAGACTGCTCTAGACTGCTTTCCAGACGGCGCTGGCAAGTGCACAGGTGTCCGCCAAGATCTTAGTGATAGCACCGGACATCTGCACTGACACGAACAGACACGAGGCCTCCCATACATCAAGGACCACACCTGTCGTCGCCGGCGTGCCCGCCTCCCCCCAGCATCCGCCTACGCCAGCCTGCGGCTGCTGCTGCGGCTCATGCCTTCCTCCTCCTGCTGGGCCGCCGCCTCCGCGCCCTGGTGCCGCCGCTTCTCCCCAACCGCCGGACAAACCGCCGGACCAGGGGCCGAGCAGCGGCTAACCGCCGAAAGCGCCACTGGATCTCGTTTATCCATCTCGTCTCCCCTCCTCTCTCCCTCCTTGCCTTCCGCTCCTATTGGTGCTGCTGTTGCTGGTGGTGGTGGTGGTGGTGCTGCTGCTACAGCCGCCTTTCCCGCCGCCCTGCTGACGGCGGCGGGCCGGATCTGTGAGCAAACAGCAGCACAGGCATGCCGAGACCGAACACACATACCTGCCTGATACCTGCAAGCCCACATCACCTACAGTACTTTACCCAGTACGCGCACACGACATGAGACCAGTCAAGCACATGAACGCAGCGCCCCCAGCCCGCGCAGCGCGGCAACCCACCTCGTTGCAGCCGCTGCTGGCATGTCGCTCGCTCGTGCTGGCACCCGCACCCGCACCCGCTGCCAGCAGCACCTGGACCACCCCGGTGTGTGCCATGAAGCAGGCGACATGCAGCGGCGTCCAGCCGTCCTGTTCGTTATCGAGAATGCTTGTAAGACTGACAACACGAAGCCGAGTAAGCCCTACAGCCGTACGTGGGAAACGGCAGCAGGTTAACTCATGGGCAGCCAACAGCAGCTAGAAGAACGCATGCGTGTTGTGCTGCGTTGTCCTTACAGTCAAAGGATCACAGCTAGCAGACGACATACCACTATTTCCGCAACACGGCTGCCTCCCCAATGGAGGAAACAACCCACGAACCCAGGGGCTCACACCTTCTCGGGCCCCGCCGCCACCGCCGCCTTGTGCCCCAGCGCCCCAAGCAGCAGCTCCACCACCCCCTGCTCCCGCGGCTGCCCAGCGGCAGCCACAACCCCGCCGCCCGCTGCGGCTGAGGGTGGAGACCGCGGCAGCAGCCCCGGTGCGTCCTGCAAGCACACGGAAAACACCCATATTCATCAGCCTTAGAGAGCGGACCCAGTTGTGGCAGCAGCTCAAGCATAATGCTTTATGACTCACCCGGTCGCAGGTGGCGTGTGTGTCGGCACCGGCCGCCACCAGCACCTCCACCACCTTTGGTTGGTCCCACCGGCTGGCCACATGCAGTGGCGTTAGGCCGAACTGGGGAGGGGGAAAAGGGTGCCGCAAAGGTGTGGATGAATTAGTCTCGCAGGACATGTAGGAGGCCGGCGCGGGGACGGAGCAAGCGATTGCAAACATACCGCGTTTCGGGCGTCCTTGTCAGCACCCGTGGAAAGCAACAGATCCACCACCTCGACCTTTCCTCCCGCCGAGCAGGCCAAGTGGAGAGCCGTGTTGCCCGCCTATTGGGACGTGCAAGGAGTGGGGCGGGCTTGGAATACTGTAGCGGACGGACAGATGCAAAATAATGCATGTGCGCGGCGGTGTAACAAGCGTACTGAAACCGTATTTGTAACCGCTGCCGCATCCAGTGCTGCAACTCACCCTGCCCGCCAGGTGCTTTGCGCCCGCAGCCAGCAGCAGCCGAGCCACCTCCGTGTGGCCAGCCAGTGCCGTGTTGTGCAGCGGGGTGAGGCGCTCCTGTGATAAGTGTGTGTGTAGGGGGTTGGTTTCGTTGATTCGTTGCTGGCGGGTTGGGGGGTCGCCATTCCCAGTAAGCAAACCAGGCAAGCGAGGATGCAGCAGGGCAGGACAAGCTGAACCGGAATTGCAATTATAATGAGACCGACCCTTGAATGTTACGCTGCGGGGGCGCGCGAGCGAGACACCCATAGTCAGCTGCTGGCAGCTGCCAGCACGGGCCGACTAGTTAATCCGACCGGCAGCCTACAAAGTAAAGCTATCATACATGCCATTCATGCATCATACATGTTGTGCGTGTGGTGCGCGTGGCTGGACAAGTTGAGGAGGATACACACAGGCAGCAGTGCACACCTTGTTTAGGCTGTTGAGGTCCGCGCTCGCCGCCACCAGCACCTCCACCACCTCTGTATGCCCCTGGTAGCAAGCGGCATGCAGTGGCGTGCCCATGAGCTGTGGGGGGCAGCAGCAGGTAGGCACACGTCGTGCGTCCGCCGCTTGCGGACTGGCAATCTATCCATGCCTGCTGCCAGCTCGCCCACATATCCCGAGGACAATGTTTCTGCCGAACCTGAGCGCCAGGCAAGCTCCCAGGCGCGTGCGTGCACGCGCCGTGCATCCAGCAGGTAGGCACGCGCGCGGGTTCAGTTCTCACCGTGGACAACGCGTTTTTATCTGCCCCCGCCTCAAGCAGCAGCTTAACCACCTCCACATGCCCTGCGCCTGCCGCACAGTGCAGCGGCATCGTACCTTCCTACACAAGCAACACAGCAGGGCAGTATGCTGGTAAGACACCGCCGCGGCTGTGCCTATCTGCTGCGCGCTTTCAGCCCCCTGCTGCTGTCTATCTACGTAACATCAGATCTACTATGTGGATGGTCCCGGCCCATCACAGTGCAACGCGCACGCGCGCACACACCGTGAGCACTTCTGCCATCCCTTCCTCACACAGTTTGCATCGTGCCGCGCCCCGGCCGCCAGCAGCACCCGCACAGCCTCCAGATTGCCGAGCCAACAGGCGTAATGCAGCGGCGTCGCCTCGTCCTGTTCGCATCACGGAACAGGCCGGGGATCGTGCCGGTGCGGCTGCTCTGCCAACTGCTAGATAGCACTAGCCGTCATACTGAAACCCATGAAGCCACGTTGCATTGCATGAGACCGCCTGCCTGCACGGCCTTGTGTGTAAAACGGCCTTGTGTGTGTGTGTGTGTGTGTACGAAACTCACACACACACACACACACACGCACACACACACACACACACACACACACACACACACACACACACACACACACACACACACACACGCACGCGCGGGCACGGTGCAAACCCTCTCCCCTTCCTCTGTCTTAAACGCACAGTGAGCGCTGCCGCTAGCTGCTGCGCACGCACCTCGTCCCCGGCTTCGATGTCCGCCCCCGCCGCCAGCAGCGCCTGAACCACCCGCGCGTGGCCGTCCTTAGCCGCCCGGTGCAGCAGCGTCAAACCAGCCTGTGGGCATGAGCGAGGGCGGGAAGGCCGAAAGGTAGGCGGAAGCAAGGTAGGGGTGCGTGGAAACGAACAGCATGGGTGCCATCCAGGATAGGCCGCCGCCGATCGACACAGGCGTGCCGGTTACCGCACTTGCAAGGGTACGGCACCGGGAACTAGCTCTCGTACCATGGCAGGGTTCAAAGTAGGGGTATGCTAAATGAGAAGTATTCTACTTCAAATGATCATCCAACAGGTGGCACAACCCTGACCATGGCACAACACCGAGTACGTACGGAATGTACGGGAGCACCAGCCACCACCAACCAGGACGCAGTGCGACCGTCACCTTGTATCACCTTGTATCACGTATCAGGACCGCACCAGCTGCGTCGGACTCCGCGCCCCTGTGCGACCAACGATCTGCCCCCAATCACGCACCTTCAATCCATCACTCGCCACAAGCACCACGCGCACACGCACCTCATCATCTGCTTCCAGCTTGGCGCCGGCGGCCAGCAGCAGCTTCACCACCTCCGCATGGCCGTGTTTGCAGGCGAGGTGAAGCGGCGTCCGGCTTTTCTGTGGAGCAGAGGGCCGGACGCTTGCTTCGAGGATGCGACCACACGCTGTTATTGACGAGTGTTGCGGAACTAACGCTGCTGACACGGATTGTTGGAAACATACAGGTAAGCACCAGCCGCATAGCCATTCCTCGACACAACGAAATACACCCACACGCGGCCTCACCTTGTCTCGGGCATGCGCGTCCGCTCCGGACAGCAACAGCAGCTGGACCACCCTAGCATGACCAGCCACAGAGGCGCAATGCAGGGGCGCCCAGCCAGCCTGTTTCGGTGCAAGCCGTGGGCAACACGGTTCTGGACATATTTGCGTTTGACGTTTTGACGCATGGAATCACTGTATCACACGCGTCTTTCATGGCAACTTAACATATAACCAAATCCTATGCGCGAAGCCATCATGCATGAGCTGTCTATCCTCAACTGGCAAGTGGCAACGCAGCATGCACAACCCCTGCGCAGCACCTACTTTATCAATCACGGCGTCCACGTGCGCGCCCTTTTCTAGCAGCGTCGCCACGACCTGGTGACGGCCGCCGTAGGCAGCCATGTGCAGGATGGTCCAGTTGGCCTGCCAGGGTGTGGGCAGTCCAGACACGCAGACAGGGCAAGCATCAGCAGGCGGGGCGAGTGGGCATGTGCGTGTTCGACATTGCCCAGCGGGTGGTATGCCGTTCATTGCCACTTGCCGGGCCCTTGGCGTTAAGAGCGTTAGCACCTCCTGCGCGTAGCAGGGTCTCAATGATGAGCTGATCGGCGACAGGCCCCTCAAGCGCCCACAGGTTATTCTGCGAGAAGCATTGTCACAAATTTGTTTGAATGCAAATTATGTGTTGCAAATTTTGAAGTGCATATCGTGTCACTATGATTCGGGCACGGCCTTGGAGAGTCTTGCAGTTTGCGTCCTGGACAGCTCACCGAAGCCATTGAACTGCTAACTTAAACACCAGCGAGCATGGACAGTTCTCAAGAGTTCGCGAGTGTCTGAGGCAATTTACCTATTGCCCAACCTGAACTGAATTTCGCGCAGGACCGAATCCAGATCCGTCCGGCGGCCTCAGTGCCTCACTACCTCAGCCCTCCAGCCCTTAGCCGCGTTACCACTTATCTCGTACACATTGCCCGCCTCGCATTTGGCGGCGGGGACACTCAGCTCCACAGCACCTTCAAGCGCAGCGGCCTGCTTGCTGCCGCCGTACCATCCAGCCGCCTTCACCATCACCACCATACTTGACAACATACCCCATGCCTTCACCACAACCCTACACTCATATGCCCGACAATAATCTCCTGCAGCGCCCCCGCCACGCAGGCCGCGGGGGTACGATCGCCGCTGACGTACGATGACTCGATGAGGCCGTCCACATTGGAGGGGCAGCTGGCGACCTGGCGTGTGTGGCCTCGCCCGCACAGCCCCCCCCCCCCCCGCCCCGCCCCGCCAGCGCCTTCAAGGCCGCCGAATTGGTCTCCTCCGTGGCTCCCGCCTTCTCGCATGAGTAGGACCCACGGGTCCACGGGTCCCTGGCCCAGCGGGTGACGTGGGTGCGGGCGGGGGCGGTGGAGGGCGCCTTACTTGGGAGGGGGGTGGTAGCCTGCGCATGGGCGCCAGGGCGCGGGTCACGACGCCAGCGTCTGACGTGGCGTCTGGACAGATCGCGGGCGGGCGGGGGTGCCGCCGTTGAAGCGTATGAGCACCGGCAGCATGGCCGGGGGTGGGGAGGTCAGGGGATAAGGAGGTGAGGTGGGGGTGAGGGGTTGCGAAGATGGGAGATGCGGGTGAGGGGGGATGCGGGGGTAAGGAGGTGGTGGGTGGTGAGGGGGTGAGTGGATGAGGGGGCGAGTGGGTGAGGAGATGGGTGGTGGTGAAGGTGAGATGGTAAGGAGGTGGTCGGTGGTGGGGATGAGGGGGAAAGCAGCACACAAATAAGGAGTACAATTTTGGTATCCTTGCCTACGCTTCTGCTTTGCCCGATTGCCCACGCTTCGCGTCGGTGCTCCATCTTGTGCAGAACTCGAGCTCAGTAGACGTTTCGTGAGCCTGCAGAAACGATTAGTATGCGGTAGAGAATGCGGGTGCCGAGCCCGAAACGGATGGGTGCGCCATCGCGATGAAGGCGGGCGTGGCCTGCGGCGTGCCGTGCCGGCTGTCCCGCCTGTGGCTCGTTTGCACGGTTCACCCGAGATCGTAAGTTACACGAGTTATCTTCTTAATGGGACGGTCTCCATCATCCGCTGTCTGCGTGCTTTCCGATTCCAACGCTCCTCAGGCTCATGCTTGACAATTGGGGTGGTCGTCGGCGTGAGTTGTTGATATCAGTCAGCCGTACCTCCATCGGCCTTGAGGCCCACGTTCCTATCACAGCCAGACCGAGGTGTATGTGTTGGGATGAAGAGGCCAGAGCGTGGCCGTCGCGTCGCTGAACGGGGGGGGAGGGGGGGGGGTCAAACGCGTGGGTTCGTGCCGACACAACGATCCGACGCGCCTCTTTACGTAAACCGTGAGGGCATTCTTGTAGATGTTGCACAAGCAAAATGAATTCACGCTTGAGATGCATACGGAAGCACCGGCTGGCCCACTAGGGCCTGGTTTCTTCAGACGACGAAGAAAGTGACACGCCCTTGTTCGCGTAACCACGCAGTCTAAGCGAGCCTAGATAAAGCTGATGTGAAAATCAGATAGCAATATCGCAAGCAATCAGATGGAGACCGGCACGAGGAACCCGCGAATTGCGGTGTCAATTGGCGCGTATTTCGGCACCTCTGTGGCGTCATTTGCATGGCTTGTGCAAAGGTCACTCCCTGCACGGGAGAATCGGTGAGTGGTCCCCCGACAAGGCCCCATGGCCCCAGCGAACTGGCCCTGCGCGCTCTGAGTGGACCGGTCCACAGGCCGAATCCTTGATAGGCTGCGACGTGACTCTTGAAGCTGAGTCAAATCATATCACGCGACCGGGGATCCGGGCGCACGCAGCAGCGTTCGCTAACGCTAGCGAGCCAGTCCTATGGGGGCGCCACCACCACGGGGCCACACACACACTCCTCCAATCTCCCTCACCAACCACCACCCGCCGCCCATTCCCCCGCAATCGCGCCTTCTTGCTCTCTGCTCCCCCCCCTGCCACCCTCTCGCCACCACAGCGGCTGGTGGCAGCTTCTCCGCGACATGGACACGTTCTGGGAGCGCACGCTGACGTCAGCGCTTCCCCACCACCACCACCACCACCGCGACGCCTCCGCCTCCCTCCCCTCCCCCTCCTCCGCGGCCGCCGGGCCCACCACCACCACGGCCGCGGCTGCCGCCCTGCTGTTCGGCTCGGGCGGCTCCGCCGCTTCCGGCGGCGAGCTGGTGTCTCCGTCGGAGTTGGCGCTGTTTGTGGGCGTCAACGTCTGGTTGTCCAGTTTGGCATTGGGCGCACTCCTCACCGTGGTGGGCGGTGGCGGTTGAGGGCGTTTGAGGCAAATTAATTTATGGGGAGCATTATAGTCATGGGAGGCATGAATGATGTTGCAGAGGGGAGGTATGGGGATATGGGGGGCCTTAGAGACGGGAGGTTTGGGGATGCCGGGATGTTTGGAAGTCGGGCTAAGACCTGAACACTTACAGGCGTGGGAGCAGACGCCTCGCCGCATCCCGCCCCTCCACCCACCACCTCCACCCACCACGCTCCGCCCCTCTCCAACCCCATTGCGCAACTTCGCCATCACCATTTCGCCATTTCGCCATCGCCTGTTTAACTATGCCCTCCCACCCCCTCTCTCCCTCCTTCCCTCCCAACCCCTCCCTCCCTGCTCGCCAGTCGGTGTTTCTGGGCCGGCTGACCGCCGCCGAGTCCGCCCGCCTGAGTCACCGGCTGTTGCGGGTCGCCGTGTTCAAGATGGTGTTTCTGGGGCACGTGCTCAAGGGCGACCCGCGGGACGTGGCGCTGTGGCTGGGCTGGTGAGGGGGCTGGGGGGGGGGGAGGCGGGATATGGCGGGGGGGGGGGGGGGGTTGGGGCCGGGGGGGGGGTGACAATCATGATTATTTAAAGAGTGAAAAGGAGGGGGAGGCCGGGGAGGGGGCGGGTTGGAGTTGTACCCGGGAAGGAGGGGGGGGGCATAATTGGGTATTCATCATGTTATGCAATAAGATTGCTAAGACATTTGATAAGATAGTTGAACTCATCAAAGGTAAGGATATGCCCGGGCCCAACGAAAAAGTCCCATCAGAAGTAGACAGCCCGGGGGGGTTGATGATAAAAGTGTGGGTCCTTCAAGTAGGTGGAGGTGGAGGTGCAGGTGGAGGTGGAGGTGGAGGTGCAGGTGGAGGTGCAGGTGCAGGCGCACGAGGGCTAGATTACGGCGGGCGCACAAGGCCGCGGGGCCATGGAGTCCTGCGCAGTGCAGTGCAGGAGGGGAGAGGGGGTGGTGGTTAAGATAGCGTGCATAGCAGGCCCCCCCCCCTACCGGCGTCCTCCCCAGTGCTGCCCCTCACCTGCCGAGTCCTGCAACGCCCGCCCCCTCGCCGCCGCCGCCTCCTCCTGCGCCTGCTGCCTCCCCCTGCCTGCTGCCTTGCCGCGCGACTGTTTCCTTACGGGATTGGTTCAACGTTAACCCCCTGCCTGCTGCCTTCAGGTTCGCGGTGGTTGCCTACCTGCGCGCGTTCGGCGGCGCCGCCAAGGACCGACTGGAGTCCCTGCTCACGGCGCCGGGTGGGTGTGGGCAGGTGTGGGTGGAGTGGGTGGGAGGAGTGGGTGTGGGCAGGTGTGGGTGGGTGTGGGTGTGGGTGGGAAG
>NC_057008.1:646451-649311 GCF_000002595.2 Chlamydomonas reinhardtii
AGGGGGGGAAGGTGGAGGGGGGGAAGGTGTGGTGCTGCCGCACAGCCTGGACTGCACCATCTGCCTGGACGAGATCTGCCACGTGGGCAAGCAGCTGCCATGCGGCCACGTGTTCCACCTGGCCTGCCTGAGGGCCTGGCTGCAGCAGGTGCGTGTGTGTGTGTGTGTGTGTGTGTGTGTGTGTGTGTGTGTGTGTGTGTGTGTGTGTGTGGTTGTGTATATGTATGTGTGTGTGTGTGTGTGTGTGCGTGTGTGTGTGTGTGTGTGTGTTTGTGTATATGTATGTGTGTGTGTGTGCGTGTGTGTGTGTGTGTGTGTGTGTGCGTGCGTGCGTGCGTGTGTGTGTGTGTGTGTGTGTGTGTGAGTGGTTTGGGGGGGAGGGGAAGGGAGGGGGAGGGGGGGGGTTTGTAGTGACCAGCCCAAACTAAGCCAATGTCAGTGCAACGGGGGGAGGCGAGGAGGGGTCGGGGTCGGGCGGAGACCTTCCTGTCAGTGCACAACTCCGCACTTGGGCGCCACAGCCGCTGCCTCTTATCCTGAACCCCTAGCTACACTCGTGTCCGTCATGTGTGTGTGCCTTGCCCTTTGACCCTCACACCGACACAACCGCTCACACAACCACAACCACCAACACATACACAAGCACCCACGTGCTCACATTGTTAGATACACATCAAACACCCACACCCACACATAACTCTCCATCCCTCTCTCATTGCGTGCAACACGCACAGAGCGGCAGCGAGTCCTTCACATGCCCCAACTGCCGCAAGCCCATTCTGGTGGGCGGCGGCGGCGCGGGCGAGGGCGGCGGCGGCGGCGCCCGGGGTCGCAGCTGGTGGCTGGTGCGGCTGTTGGACGCTGCCTACGTGCGCCTGGTGGTGGCGCTGGAGCCGCTGCTGCTGTCGCTACTCATCAGGTGGGAGGGCGGGGGGAAACGGGTGGGGGGGTGGGGAGATGGGAGGGGGGATGGGAGGGGTGGGTGGGAGGGGGATGGGAGGGGGGGTGGGAGGAGAAATGGCGGGGGGTTGTAGATACCAGCCCAGACTAAGCCGAACCCTATGAGGGGGGATGAGGGGGGGTTGTAAATACCAGCCCAAACTAAACCAAACCCAACGAAACCGGGGGTGCAGTCAGAGGCGTTAGTTGCAGCTATGCATGCAAACGGTTCTGAACAAGGGGGGGGGGGCTGGTGGGTTTGTCAATGGTAAGAACTAAGCTCCGAAGGGCTCCAGGAGGTGCGGTGGACTGGGGAGGTGACGACACTGGCAAACAAAAGGCGCAGGAGGTTTCGCCACCGGTGCAGGCTGCAGGAGTTGAGGGGTTCTGGGCTGGCGAACCGACGAGTGGGGCCATGGGCAGGCGACTGAGACTGCCACGAACCCAGGCAGCATCGTGTGGTTTGCGCTCCAAGCCGGCAAGACATCAGCCCCCCACCTGAGACCCAATGTCCCCAGCCAAGCCGACCCGACCTGGCTTGGCCCCTCCACCTGGCTTGACTCCTCCACCTAACCTGATCTGGCTTGGCCCCTCTACCTAACCCAACCTGGCTTAACCCCTCCTCCCCACCCCCGCCGCAACCAGGCTGGCGCTGTGGCTGGGCACGCGCACACACACGCGCCGCCGCATGCGGGCGCCAGGCGGCGGCGGCGGCGGCGGCGGCGGCGCGGCGCATCAGCCGCGGGAGGGGTACGGCGAGTCGCCGGGGCCCGACTCCTTCCTTGGGAGGTACCGGCAGCAGGGCCGCGGCGGCCGCGGCGGCGGCGGCCGCCGGCGCCGCGGCGGCGCCGCCACCAGCAGCGACGTCGACGCCCTGAATCTGGACTCGGGCGATGGGGATCTGGGTCAAACGACGTCAGATGATCACGGTTACGATGATCGCCGGGGTCCGCCGGATCGCGAGTTCACAGTCTACCGCACGGACTCCGATGATGATGATGATGACGAGGATAGCGATGGCGATGGGGATTGGGATGGGGATGGAGATGGGGAGGAGCGTGCGCGCGACCGGACTGGAACCGGGGAGGAGGAAGAGGAGGAGGAGGGGGAGGGGCAGGAGGAGGGCGAGGCGGAGCAGGAGGTGAGTGAGGAGGTGTTCCGCACGCAGGGCTGGTACGGCGAGATAGAGGTGCGGCGCAGCCGCCGCTACCTCACCCGCCGCCCGAGGCAGCAAGATCAGCTGCGTGAGGCCTCGGATGCGGAGGAGCGAGCGGCCGTGCCAGGGTCGGGGTCGGGGCTGGGATCAGCGGCGGCGGCGGCGGCGGCGGCGGCGCGAGGCGGCGCGGGCGGCTTGGCGGGTTTGTTTGCGGGCCTGCGGCGGCGCACGCGCGCCAGTGCCGCACGCGAGACAGCTGCCGCCGCCGTTGCCGCCGCCGCAGGCGGCGGCGGCGGCGGCGCGGGACCGGGCCCGTCGTCATTGGCAGCAGCGGCGGCGGGTGCACGTGGCTATTTCTCCGATGGCGATGACGGCGGGAATGACCATCACGCCTATGGCTATGGCTTTGAGGAGGAGGAGGAGGAAGAGGAGGAGGCTGCGCTGTTGGCGGCGGAGGCGGGAGACCTGGTGCCGCCGCTGCGTGGCGGCGGCGGCGGCGGCGGAGCGGCCGCCGCCGGGCAACTGCCGCGAGGCCGGGGGCGAGGCCGGGGGCGGCAGCAGCAGTGGGCAGCAGGCGGAGCAGGGGGAGGAGGGGCAGGGGGAGGAGGGCTGATGCCGCTGCTGCCGCCTGCGGCGGCGGAGGTGCCCACCTTCAGTGGGGACGTGTTGCCGGCTCAGGCGGCGGCGGTGGCGCGGCGGCTGGGCGCCACACTGTCCGGCTCCCTGAGGTCGTCGTGGGGCGTGGGTGAGGCGGGGGAGGGCAAG